>NC_053024.1:368099944-368397394 GCF_003073215.2 Triticum urartu
AAGATGCAAAGTTGAATAAACACACAACGACGGCACTGTGCTGGTCCTAGGCTAGACCGTACTAGAGACACGAGCCTACAACACTAACAACATCACAATGCGACACATAACAAGGGCGAAGCAGAATCCAAATCTCTTTTTTATTTTTCACTTTTCTTTTGCTCTACAACTATTTTTTTCCAATAAGTCTACAAATGGTCTAAAAGCCTGCCTAGCTAGAATTTTCTAGACTTAGTTTTTTTAAACTGGAACTATTTTTCTTCTACGGGTGGCATGAAAGTTCGGGAGTCTGACTTGGTCACGACATAGAGTATGACCTGACATGGAAATCAATAATAGATAAGAGAATACTGGACTTGGACTGGTGGCGGAAATGAATCTGGTTGAACTCGGACTCGTGGCAGATAGATGTTGGCCGGTGGAACCCGAACAGGTGGCGAATATGTGATGGAGGTGGACTCGGATTGGCGTGACGGATATGTGGTGGTATATATGGAGTCGGATTGGTGGCGTAGTTGCAGTGGTGGTAGATGCCAGCAATGATGAAGATGGTGCGATGGTAGTATATGGAAACAACGATGATGATGGGGCAGCGGCGGCACAACTTGTGAATGGAAATAAAAAAAATCTAAGGTAACTAGATGCTAAGATCAACAACTCGACAAGAATGATGCAACTGCAAATTTAACAAAGCAACACTACAAAGATTATGCTAAGTCTTAGACTGGTTTGGATACAATGGTCAAAATTTAATTTTGTGTGTGGCTTTTTCGTGGACTGTAGGTAGGAAGAACATATGCGATCTGAACTATGAAAAACTGGAAAATCTCACTGGGCAACCTGGAAATCTGATACCACTTGATAGATTCAAGTGTGTCCTGATGTTTCAATGAGATAGCTATTGTTTTCTGTGGAAGTCGACTTTGACAATCCGACTACAAACGTGTGAAGACATCACACCTTAGCAATCGCTAAACCAATCCAAGAGGTTATTGACCATGTCGGAGCATGATCAACCTGACCATGAGGGTCTATTTCCTGCAAGCAAACAAAGAACAAGCAAGAAACTGATATTGCAATCTGGAAATTGGGAATATAAGAGGAAAGCTTTATTACTCAATTTGGGTTATGTCACGTCTTGGGCTGGTCATTGACAAACATAGGACATGAGTTGCAGCTATTGTAAACTCTAATCTGAACAAAACCCAAGTCTAAACGATGCCTTAAGGGCTTTATTTATAGGATAAAAGGGAGGGGATTTCTTCCACCCTTGGCAAGGTGGGACCCAAACACCTCCTGAGTCGTTTCCCTACAACATGGACTCTAAAACTAGCCTATGAAGTATTATTCTGAAATTACATGGGCCTGGCCCAAAACTAAGGTGGCGCATCACCTATAATAAGCTATGGACGAAATTTATGAAATGTCATCTTGTATATTTCGCCCATGTCCTTCTATGTCATCATGGATGCTTCAAAATACAGAAAACTCCATTGGAAACGTTGTTCTGGTTCCCTTTGATCATCCCTATTGTCTATTCTAGGCCCTTCATTATTAATCAACACAAATGTATCTATTTTAGGCAGCATCATATTCTCATGAACATTAGAATTATTCCCAAGAAATGAAAGTATCTAATAATTTAATTGGCATGCGCAAGTTCTAGTAATTGGTCGAGTATGTATGGTAGCAGGGGTTGTGGGTGTAACTACGGTATTGAAGGAAATATGCCGTAGAGGCAATAATAAAGTTGTTATTTTATATTTCCTTATTCATGATAAAGGTTTAATATTCATGCCAGAATAGTATTGATCGGAAACATAAATACATGTGTGAATACATAAACAAATAATGTGTCCCTAGTAAGCCTCTACTATACTAGCTTGTTGATCAAAGATGGTTAAGGTTTCCTAACCATAGACATGTTTTGTCATTTGATCACGGGATCACATCATTAGGAGAATGATGTGATGGACAAGATCCATCCGTTAGCTTAGCATATTGATCGTTTAGTTTATTGCTATTGCTTTCTTAATGTCAAATACATATTCCTTCGACTATGAGATTATGCAACTCCCGGATACCAGTGGAATACCTTGTGTGCTATCAAATGTCACAACGTAACTAGGCGATCATAAAGATGCTCTACAGGTATCTCCGAAGGTGTTTGTTGAGTTGGCATAGATTGAGAATAGGATTTGTCACTCCGAGTATCGGAGAGGTATCTCTAGGCCCTCTCGGTAATACGCATCATAAGAAGCCTTGCAAGCAAAGTGACTACGGAGTTAGTTGCAGGATGATGTATTATGGAACAAGTAAAGAGACTTGCCGGTAATGAGATTGAACTAGGTATGAAGATATCAACGATCGAATCTCGGGCAAGTAACATACCGGTAGCCAAAGGGAATTACATATGTTGTCACAAGGTTCGACCGATAAATATTTTCGTAGAATATGTATGAGCCAATATGGGCATCCAGGTTCCGCTATTTTTTATTGACCGGAGAGGTGTCTCGGTCATGTCTACATAGTTCTCGAACCCGTAGGGTCTGCACACTTAACGTTCGTTGACGATATAGTGTTATATGAGTTATGTGGATTTGGTTACCGAATGTTGTTCGGAGTCCCGGATGAGATAACGGACATGACGAGCAGCTCCGGAATGGTCCGTAGGTAAAGATTGATAAATAGGACAATGATATTCGGACACCGGAAGAGTTTTGGAGTGCACCGGGTAGTCAGTGGGGCACCGGAAGGGGTTCCGGACATCCCCGGGAGGTCTATGGGCCTAATGGGCCAAAGGGAAAGACACACCAGCCCACAAGGGGGCTGGTGCACCCCCCCTGGCCGCAGACCCTAGGGAAGGAAAGGGGGAGGGCTAGCCCCTCCTGCCTTCTCCTCCACATGGGAGAAAGGAAAGGGGAGGCGCCACCCTCCCCTTTCCCCGCTCTCCTAGAAAGGCAAGGGGGGCAAGGGGAAGGACCTCAAGTGGGATTTGGCCCCACGTGGGGCGCCTCCTTGGCTGCTCCTCCCTCCTCCCACCTATATATATGTGGGAGGGGGGCGCCACAAATAACCATTACAATCTCTTAGTCGTGTGCGGCGCTCCCCTCCATAGTTTTGTCCATTGATCATATTTTCCTTGTGCTTAGGCGAAGCCCGCGGAGATAGCATCACCACCACCGTTACCACGCCATCTTGCTGGATCAAGAAGGCAAGGAAGTCATCGAGGTGAACGTCTGCTGAATGTGGAGGTGTCGTACGTTAGGTACTCGATCGGTTGGATCGCGAAGAAGTTCGACTACATCAACCGCGTTTCTAAACGCTTCTGCTTACAGTCTACGAGGGTACGTAGACACACTCTCCCCTCTTGTTGCTATGCATCTCCATGGATAGATCTTGCATGTGCGTAGAAATTTTTTGTTTTCTATGCAACGTTTCCCAACAGTGGCATCCGAGCCAGGTTTATGCCTAGATGATATGCACGAGTAGAACACAAAGAGTTATGGGCGGTGATAGTCATACTGCTTACCACCAACGTCTTATTTTGATTCAGCGGTATTGTGGGATGAAGCGGCCTGGACTAACCTTACATGTCCACGCACATGAGACCGGTTCCACCGATTGACATGCAACCTATTATGCATAAAAGGTGGCAGGCGGGTGTGTGTTTCTCCTAATTTAATTGAATCGAATTTGACTACGGCCGGTCCTTGAAGAAGGTTCAAATAGCAAACTTGATAATCACAGTTGTGGTTTTTGCATAGTTACGAATGGTTCTTGCTAGATGTCCGAAGCAGCCATGTAAAACTTGCAAAAACAAAGTAGAGGATGTCTAACTTGTTTTTCTAGGGCATGTTGTGATGTGATATGGTCAAGACGTGATGTGATATACTTTATTGTATGAGATGATCATGTTTTGTAATATCGACAACCGTCATGTGACGCCATCGATTCAATCGTACACTAATCATACACGCAAATGTGTACGATCAAGATCAAGGACTCACAGGAAGATATCACAACACAACTCTAGACACAAATTAAAATAATACAAGCTTTATATTACAAGACAGGGGCCTCGAGAGCTCGAATACATCAACTCAAATACACAATGTCAGCGGAAGCAACAATATCTGAGTACATACATAAGTTAGACAAGCTTCCCTTAAGAAGGCTAGCACAAAAGCAACAACGATCGAAAAGGCAAGGCCTCCTGCCTGGGAGCCTCCTAACTACTCAAGGTCGCCAGCAGCCGTCCTGTAGTAGTAGGCACCCTCGGAGGTAGTAGTAATCATCAGTGGTGTCGTCTGGCTCCTAGAATCCGTCACCTTGTCGCAACAATCGGGTATGGGTGAAAAAGAGGTAGCAAAGCAACCATGAGTACTCATCCAAAGTACTCGAAAGACTTACATCAGATCTAAACTAAGTATGCATCTGTATCAAACGAATGGGTTGTATCTGTGGACTAAACTGCAGAATGCTAGAAGAGGAGGAGAAAACCTAGCCTATCAAAGACTAGCATCTTCAAGCATCTTGCAGCATATAGAAGAGTACAGATCAACATAATGTAAAGTAGTAGTAGTAGTAGTAGTAGTAGTAGTAGTAGTAGTAGTAATAGTAATAGTGTTATCAACCTCGGCCAGAGATACTTTCTCGACTCCCTGCGAGAAAGCAATCCCAGAGCCATACTATCCAGTTATCACCTCAAGTATCCAGTTCTACTTGTATCGATCGGGATACAACTCTGAGCGTCCGTTACCATAGGACAGGCTATCGATAGATGTTTTCTTCCCTGCAGGGGTGCACCAACTTACCCACCACGCTCGATTAACTCCGGCCTGACACACCATCAGGTCATGACCGGCCTCGGGCAATCAACACACCGTAGTCCTACCTAGGCTCAACAGAGAGGCCAGCACGCCGGTCTACATCCTAAATGCGAAGGGGTCATGGGCCAATCGCCCTTTGCAATCCTGCACGTTGCGAGGGTGGCCGGTAAGAAGACCTGGCAACCTCCTTAAAAAGGTAGGTGCTTACGCAGTCCAACCTGGCGCGCGCCACTCCATTGCTGATGTTAGTGAGCTTTCAGCTGATACATACGATGTAGAGTGCCCATACTTATTCCCGCGTGGTGGTCAGTGCGAAAAGGCCATAGGCCTACTCAGATCAAATATCCAAATAGTTAGTGCGTTGGTAGTGCGTTCACGAGCAAAGAATCACGAAAGATGTGACCCCGTCGCCCCGTCTTGAGTACTTGCGACAAGGGCTAAGAATGCCCGTCCACGCCCCATGTTCAACTCTCGGGTACCCTCTAGGTCAACCCGTCTCCACATCACTCACGCGTACCCCTCAGGGTCGACCCGCCTTTCCAAGTAACAGTTGTAAAGTCATAGTAACCATAGTAACTGTGTGTCTAACACCAAGGGAAACCCTGAAGAACCACCCTCGGTGGATTCCACTCGATGTATCATCAAGGTGAACATAAGAGGAACCACCCTTGAGGTTCACACTTGAGGGGTTGCACGACAAATTCGTATCGGAAGTGGTTAAGGATGAAATCATCCTCGATGACCACGACCAAATAGCTACACTACAAAGATTTCATCAGGAGTGATGTATGAGGTGTCACCCTCGGCACTCGATAGTAACTCTGCAGAGTCAAACAACTAGGGGCGTGATGTGCGGTGTCGGGGCCTGGACATCGATCATGTTGATCGAG
Organism: Triticum urartu; assembly: GCF_003073215.2. Classification (NCBI taxonomy): domain Eukaryota; kingdom Viridiplantae; phylum Streptophyta; class Magnoliopsida; order Poales; family Poaceae; genus Triticum; species Triticum urartu. Next base: position 368,105,667 of record NC_053024.1, read on the forward strand.
TCATTGAACATAAAGCAGGACAACTAGGACAATCTGGGGTTCACTTATGGGTCTCTAACCAACCTATACTAAGCGTTTAGAATAAGCAGGTAAGGTATGAAAGCAGGTAACAAAAACAGGCTATGCATCAGAGTAGGATCATACAGAAAGCAGTAGCTGTTGTAATGCAAGCATGAGAGGGTAAGAAATGGGGGATATCAGAATGCTTAAGGGGGGTTGCTTGCCTGGAAGCTATGCTGAAAAAGAAGAAGTGTTATCGACGTAGTCGATCACAGGGGCGGCATCGGTCTCGTGGTCTAGGGGGAAGAAACAGTAAATACAGAGCAAATAGATGCATCACTAAGCATTACATGAAGATAGGTAGAGCTAGGGTTGTCCTAACATAGTACTACACGTTCAAACGGAGGGGATAAACATCCGAGGATGAATTCCCGGTGTTAGACGAATTCCGGACATGTGGAAGAGAGGGGACGGTTCCATGTTTAGCATGCTAGGGGCATGTGATTGGTGAAAGGATCACGCATTCGGATTCGTTGGATTTTTCTGAGCAACTTTCATGTAGAAAACATTTTCATCCAAGTTACGGTTTAATTTCTACGATTTTTCAAAGATTAAACCATTTTCTGGAATTAATTAAATTAACAGAAAAGAAAATATGATGTCAGCATGACGTGTTGATGACGCCAGCAGTCAACAGACTCGCTGACCAGGTCAAACCTGACCTGTGGGTCCAGTGGGACCCACATGTCAGCCTCTGTTAGTCTAACAGTGTATTAAGCTAACTAATCTAGGTTAATTAGCTACTGCATATCACATGTCAATGACTCATTAGTTTAGCTAATTATGTATTTTAGGAAAATGTTTTAATTAGGTTAATTATGGGGGGGCCCGCGTGTAAGTGGCACTGAGTGCCCAGTCAGCATAGTTGACCACGGTCAACGTGGTCAACTGGGTCCAGGGGGCCCACGGGGCAGTGACCAGGGGAGTGGCCCTGACCGGCCACGTCGGAAGGGCGCCGGAGAAGGCTCCAATGACCTCTCCCCTGGTGGCACGTCACCGCAGACGGCTGGAATTCGCCTACAGGGGGCCAACACGGGCACGTTCGAACGGGGAGAGCCCACCGCGTCATGTGGTGAGGTCGGCCGGAGCTGGAGCTGCCGGAAACGGCACCGGCGACGAGTGGAGGCAGTGGCGCGTACGGGTGGATGAAGGACACGGCGAAACAGCATGCTACAGAGCAAATGAATAGGCTGGGCAGGTTCTACGCGGCGTAGTGAAGCTGCTGGGCGCACACCCGTGACCATTTGGTCATTGGAGGCATGTCGGCGATGAGCACGGGCGGCGACAGTTCGGCCGTGAAGAAGAACGATGATTGCGAACACGGGGAGAGAGGACAAAGAGAGGGGTTAGGTATGGCGGATTACGGTGCGGCTCATGGTGGCCCTTGGATGTTTAGGAGTGCAGCGGGTCGACGGAGTCGGCGACGGACGGAGCGGAGGAGCTCTGGCGATCCACGATGGTCACCGGCTCGATCCGGGCGATGTAGTGGCCTCTGGATCGGACGCGATGCCGGGGAAGAGGGAGAAGACGTCGACGGTGCTGGTGGATAGGTCAGGAGGACGATATGACTCCGGTGGCCGCGGTGACGACGGAGGGTGGCAGCGGGCGCGCTCGGGTCAGAGAGAGGGGAGTGAACGAGTGAGGAAGAGAGAAGGGGGAAATTGGGGGGGGGCACGTGAGGGTTCATCTGGGCAGGGCGACGTAGTAGTCGTCGGGGAGCCGCCGGATGGCCACCTCGTGGCCATCGGCAGCCATGGACGGCGCGCGCACGTCCACCCAACCCCTAGTGAACATAGGTAGGGGACGACATGGTTAGGTGGGCTGGGCTGCACTATCGCGCGGCTGGGCCAAGTGTACAGTGCAGCCTGGCCTTTTTTTAACTTTTATTTTTCTTTTAAAAACTTTCTGTTTTAGCTATTTTGGGCCATTTAGACATTTTGCAAAATTATGCCACTGGCTAAAACAATTCCAAAGAATTATTGGGCACTGCCACAAAAGATTGTGAGGCTTTTGAAAAAGTTTGAAAATTTTATAAATTACCAAGGCATTTAATTTATTGCTTAGGTCACTGTTTTAAGTAGTTTAGGCCACTTAAACACTCTGCAAAACTGTTGGTTCACCACCAATATTAGTTGTTGATTATTTGGCATATGATGAACATTTTAGTTTTCATGTTTGAGCATTTTTGGAATTTGACTCAGAATTTCAATTTGAGTTCATCTAGAATTTAAAACGGATAAGAACAATGATGAACAAACACTTGTTTAGCAAAAGTATTAACTTAACCCTAGGGATTACTGTAGCATCATTACACCGGGGTGTTACAACTCTCCTCCTCTAAAATAAATTCTCGTCCTGAGAATTATGAGGTAGATGGGAAAAGATCGGGGTATTCAGCACGGAGGTTATCTTCGCGTTCCCAAGTGGCTTCATCTTTAGTATGATTCGACCATTGCACCTTGAGGAACTTGGTAACCTTCTGGTGGGTTCGACATTCAGCTTCTTTAAGAATGCGGATCGGATGCTCTTTATAAGTGAGATCATCTTGAACTTCAATCAATTCTGGATCCACTTAATGTTCCGGATCCTTGAAGCATCGACGAAGTTACGACACGTGGAAGACATCATGGATGTGAGAGAACTGAGGTGGCAACTCCAGTTGATATGCCACCAGTCCACGATGGGCGAGAATACAGAATGGACCCATGTAGCGAGGATCTAGGTTGCCCTTGACTCCGAACCGATGAGTGCCTCTCAAAGGAGTGACACGCAAATAAGCTTGTTGACCAGGTTGATATGATGCACCCCAGTGTTTCCTGTCACAGTTGCTCTTCTAACGGGACTGTGCCGCCTTGAGATTATCCCGAATAATGTTCGGACCAATGAGTGCTCGTTCCCCAGTTTCTGACCAATTCAGTGGGGTTAGACACCTACATCCATAGAGCACTTCAAAGGGTGCCATCTTCAAGCTGGCTTGATAGCTGTTGTTATAAGATTACTCCGCATAAGGGAAAGATTCTTCCCACTTCTTTCCGAAAGAAATAACACAAGCCCGAAGCATGTCTTCAAGAATTTGATTGACTCGCTCGACTTGGCCTTGGGATTGGGGATGATAAGCTGTGCTCCAGGTAATATGAGTTCCCATTGCCTCTTAGAAAGTATCCCAGAACTTCGAAGTTAATATAGTGTCGCGGTCTGAACTGATCTCCTTCGGAATGCCATGGAGTGACACAATTCTGGAGATATACAAGTTTGCTAATTGACTAGCAGTGATTGTCTCCTTGACTGGCTGAAAGTGTGCGACCTACGAGAATTGGTCGATGACAAAAAAGATAGCATCGTTACCTTTCTGAGAGTTGGGAAGGCTAGTGACGAAGTCCATTTGGATCTTATCCCACTTCCATTCAGGAATCGGAAGAGGTTGCAGAAGTCCAGCCGGTTTCTGATGTTCTGCTTTGACGCAACAGCAAACATCACATTCTTCGATATATCGAGCAATGTCTTGCTTCATCTTAGACCACCGGTACTTCTGACGGATGTCTAGATACATCTTGGTACTTCCCAGATGAATAGAGAGAGGGGTGTCATGTGCTTCTTTCATCACCTTCTCTGTCATAAGCTTGAACCGGGGTACTACAATACGATCTCTGAAGTATAAGTTTCCATCTTCACCAAGTGAGAATTCTATGGATTTCTCTAAGGCAAGATCCTTTTTCATCAAATCAACGTGAGCATCTTTGGCTTGTGTAGACTCAATAGCTTTGAGAAGAGTTGGTTCCAAGACATGGTTATTCAGAGAACCCTGTGGAACTAGTTGAAGGTTCAGCTTGCATAGCTCTTCATAAAGGCGGGGTTGAGCTTTGAAGACCATGCGATTGTTGCAATAAGATTTGCGGCTCAGGGCATCGGCCATTACATTAGCCTTACAAGGTGTATAGGATATACCGCAGTTGTAGTCAGCAATAGCTTCCATCCATCGCTGCTGACAGAAATTCAGATCTGGCTGAGTAAATGGGTACTTCAGACTCTGATAATCGGTGAAGATCTCACAACGATTATGGAGAAGGTATTCTCGCCATAGCTTCAGTGCATAGATAACCACAGCAAGCTCAAGGTCGTGAATTGGGTAGTTCTCTTTGTGAGGACACACTTGACGGGAGGCATAACCAATCACCCCGTGCTCTTGCACTAGGACACAGCCTAATCTTTGTCGTGAAGCGTCGCAATAGAGGATGAAGTCCTTGCAGGAATCAGGGGGCAAGCACTGGGGTAAAAGTCAGCTTGTCCTTGAGTGCCTGGAAACTTTCTTGACACTTTTCGGTCCAATCAAACTTAATGCCTTTGTGTAGCAGTTTGGTTAGTGGCTTGGCGATCTTCGAGAAGTTCTCAACAAAGCGGCGCCAATAGCTGGCTGGTCCGAGAAAGTTTCTGACTTGCTTGACAGTCTTTAGAGGGGTCCTGTCAAGAATGGCTTGCACTCGCTCTGGGTTGACGGCAATACCATCCTTGGAGATGACATGCCCAAGGTAGGTTATTTTAGGAAGCCAGAATTCGCACTTGGAATACTTGGCATAAAGTTGATGTTCTCGAAGCTTCTCTAGAACAAGTCGAAGATGTTCAGCATGTTCTTCTTTATTCTTAAAATATACCAGGATATCATCCAGATAGACCATGACGAACTTGTTGAGGTAATCCATGAATATGTAGTTCATCAGATGGGAGAATGTGGCTGGAGCATTGGTCAAGCCAAAAGACATGACGGTGTACTCGTAAGAACCATAACAAGTGACGAATGCGGTCTTTGGAATATCCTCTTCACGAACATGGATCTGGTGGTAACCCAACCTCAAGTCGAGTTTAGAGAATATCGATGAACCAGCTAGTTGATCGTACAGATCACTGATCTGAGGAAGGGGATATTTGTTCTGAATTGTAGCTTGGTTGATAGGATGGTAGTCTTGGACCAAACGGTTCGTTCCATCCTTCTTCTTGACGAAGAGAGAAGGTGCTCCCAAAGCAGAGGAACTTGGATGAATGAAACCCTTGTGAAGAGATTTTTCGATTTCCTCCTTAAGTTGAAGGAGCTCATGAGGCAGCATCTTGTAGGGTCGTTTGGCGATAGGAACGGTGCCTGGTTTCAGGTCAATGATGAACTCGACAGCCCGAGCAGGGGGTCTTCCTAGAAGTTCTTCTGGAAAGACGTCTAGGAAGTTGCGAACAACTGGAATCTTTTCAATTCCCTCAAGAGGTGCTGCGTTCAATGCATTCAAGGCATAAATCCGTGCTTTAGCATTTCGAACAAGTCGAGCATGATAGCTTACTATCTCATTAGAAGGATGTCAGAGGTGAACGGTTTTAGTGGCACAAACCATAGAAGTGGTATGTGCTTTCAACCAATCCATTCCCAGAACGAGGTCAATACTGGAAGACTTTAGGATAACAGGAGAGGCATGAAACTCTAATCCTTCAATCTCAATAACGACATCGTGGCTAACCATAGTGGTCCGACATTGGCCCGCGGGGGTGTTTACCACTAATGGAATGTGCATCTCTTCGTATTTAATGCCATGCCTGAATGCAAAATCTTCTGATATGAAAGAATGCGATGCTCCTATATCGAATAAAATAGCAGCTGGTACTGAATTAACAAGGAGAGTACCCATCACAGTAGCAGGCTGGTCTTGAGCTTCATTCAGATCAATGTTGTTAACCTGCCCATGACCATAAGGTCTGGCATTGTGGTTGCGGGGTTGATTGATACCACGAGCATTGGAAGGCAGAGCCAGCTGATTCTGATTCTGAGGGCAGTTCCTGGAACGGTGACCTGGAAGGCCACACTTGAAGCACATACCAGCATTGGAATTGGGAGCAGAAGCTTGGGGTGGTGCGGTCCAAAGAGGCTACCTCGTTGGTGGAGGAGGCATACGCGGAGCAGTATAGGACTGTCTTGGTGTAGGTGCAGTTGGACGATACATGCTGTGGGGAATCCATATCCGACGCTTCTGCGCTGACGGGCCCGAAGATGAGAAAGCGTCACGGCTGCGCCTGAGGGATCCCCGGTGTTCCTGAAGACTAGTCTCAACCTGAATAGCCTTGTTCACCAAGGTGGCAAAGTCGGCAAAGTCATGAACGAGCAGTGCTAGCTTGATATCAGGGTGAAGTCCATCACAGAACTTTTCTTCCTACGAGCATCAGTTGCAATGTCTTCTTCAGCATAAGGAGACAAGTCTAGAAATTCCCGCTGATAAGCATCTATAGACTTGTTTCCTTGGGTGAGGTTGCGGAAATCTCGCTTCTTCCTATCCATGATTCCTTGAGGAATGAAGCGGACATGGAAGGCAGCTTGGAAATCTGGCCAAGTGATGACCGTTCTAGTTGGAAGGGTACACCTGTGGCTGTCCCACCACTAAGCAGCGGGACCATTCAGAAGGAAAGATGCAAAGGTGACATAGCTAGTAGGGGCCACAGTAGGAGACTCCATTTCATACTTGATGTCACGGAGCCAGTCATCAGCATCAGGGGGCTGACTTGAGCTACGGTAAATAGTTGGGTTGAGGTGCAAGAAATCCTGCAGAGTTACTGGGTTTGGCTGTTGATTCACGTTCGGCTGAGGAAACTGATCCATCATTCCTTCCATGAACGGGAGGTTCCGCTCAAATTGTTGCATCGTTCCATCCATGAATTCAGGCAGTGGTGGAGCGTTTCCACCACGGTCACGACCAGCGGGTCTAACCATACTGCTAACATGTAACATGGGTAGTTCAGCACCGAGCATTTGTAAATACAAAGAATCATACATGATGAAACATGCATAATGAAAGGGGTACGATGGGTACCACATAGTAGTCAACACGACAGAGTGTGTACTATTCATAATACTATTCTAAGGAAAAACTATGGCTTATCCAACTTTGGGATGAATGTGGTCACAGCATCCTAATGTTTGAGTTAGTAAATTTGTTTAACCCGAATGGAAGAGAGATTAGAGTCCCAGAGTATAGATGAGGAATAAAAGATCCTAATACCACCCAAATGGCGACGTGGGCCCGTAAGACACACATCCATGTTAGTAAAAGTTTTTCAGTGACTAGACTCAACTTCGGCCAAGGAGTTAGAAAGGGGGATCCTATAGGCAGTCGGCTCTGATACCAACTTGTGATGCCCTCGATTCAATCGTACACGAATCATACAAGCAAATGTGTACGATCAAGATCAATGACTCACGGGAAGATATCACAACACCACTCTAGACACACATTAAAATAAAACAAGCTTTATATAATACAAGCCAGGGGCGTCGAGGGCTCGAATACATTAGCTCAAATACACAAGAGTCAGCGGAAGCAACAATATCTGAGTACAGACATAAGTTAGACAAGCTTGCCTTAAGAAGGCTAGCACAAAAGCAACAACGATTGAAAAGGCAAGGCCTCCTAACTACTCCAGGTCGTCAGCGGCCTTCATTTAGTAGTAGGCACCCTCGGAGGTAGTAGTAATCATCAGTGGTGTCGTCTGGCTCCTGGGATCCGTACAATCGGGTATGGGGGAAAAGAGGTAGCAAAGCAACTGTGAGTACTCATCCAATGTACTCGCAAGACTTACATCAGATCTAAACTAAGTATGCTTATGTATCAAACAAATGGGTTGTATCTGTGGACTAAACTGCAGAATGCTGGAAGATGAGGGGAACGCGTAGCATATCGAAGACTAGCATCTTTAAGCATCTTCAAGCATCTTGCAGCGTATACAAGAGTACAGATCAACATAATGTAAAGTAGTAGTAGTGTTATCAACCTCGGCCATAGATCCTTTCTCGACTCCTTGCGAGAAAGCAATCCCAGAGCCATACTATCCAGTTATCACCTCAAGTATCCAGTTCTAGTTGTATCGATTGGATACAATTCCGAGCATCCGTTACCATAGGACAGGCTATCGATAGATGTTTTCTTCCCTGCAGGGGTGCACCAACTTACCCACCACGCTCGATTAACTCCAGTCGGACACACCATCAGGTCATGACCGGCCTCGGCCAATCAACATACCGTAGTCCTACCTAGGCTCAACAGAGAGGCCAGCACGCCAGTCTACATCCTAAATGCGAAGGGGTCATGGGCCAATCATCCTTTGCAATCCTGCACGTTGCGAGGGCGGCCGGTGAGCAGACCTGGCAACCTCCTTAAAAAGGCAGGTGCTTACGCAGTCCAACCCAGCGCGTGTCGCTCCATTGCTGACGTCAATGAGCTTTGGTAGAGTGCCCATACTTATTCCCGTGTGGTGGTCAGTGCGAAAAGGCCATAGGCCTAATCGGATCAAATATCCAAACCGTTAGTGTGTTGGTAGTGTGGTCACGAGCAGAGACTCACGAAAGATGTGACCCCGTTGCCCCGTCTCGAGTACTTGCGACAAGGGCTAAGAATGCCCGGCCATGCCTCGTGTTCAACTGTCGGGTACCCTCCAGGTCAAGCCGTCTCCACATCACTCTCGGGTACCCCTCAGGGTCGACCCGCCTTTCCAAGTAACAGTTGTAAAATCATAGTAACCATAGTAACTTTGTGTCTAACACTGAGGGAAACCCTGAGGAACCACCCTCGGTGGATTCCACTCGATGTAATCATCAAGGTGAACATAAGAGGAACCACCCTCGAGGTTCACACTTGAGGGGTTGCACGACAGAGTCGTATCGGAAGTGGTTAAGGAGGAAATCACCCTCGATGACCACGACCGAATTGCTACACTACAGAGATTTCATCAGGAGTGATGTATGAGTTGTCACCCTCGGCACTCGATAGTAACTCTGCAGAGTCGTACAACTAGGGGGGTGATGTGCGGTGTCAGAGCCTAGACGTCGGTCACGTTGATCGAGTCATTGAATATAAAGCGGGGCAACTAGGACAAGGTGGGGGTCACTGATGGATCTCTAACCAACCTATACTAAGCTGTTGAGAATAAGCAGGTAAGGTATGAAAGCAGGTAACAAAGACAGGCTATGCATCAGAGTAGGATCATACAGAAAGTACTAGCAGTTCTAATGTAAGTATGAGAGGGAAAGAAATGGACGATATTGGAATGCTCAAGGGGGGGTTGCTTGCCTGGAAGCTTTGCTGAAAAAGAAGAAGTGTCGTCCACGTAGTCGATCACAGGGGCGGCATCGGCCTCGGGGTCTACAGGAGAGAAGAGGGGGAAGAAACAGTAAACACAGAGCAAACAGATGCATCACTAAGCACTACATGACAATAGGCAGAGCTAGGGTTGTCCTAACGTAGTACTACACGTTGAAGACGAAGGGGATAAACATCCGAGGATGAATTCCTGACGTTAGACGAATTTCGGACAGGTGGGAGAGAGGGGACGGTTCCATGTTCAGCATGCTAGGAGCATGTGACAAGTGAATGGACCGCGCATTTAGATTTGTTGGATTTTTCTGAGCAACTTTCATGTAGAAAACATTTTCATCCGAGTTACGGTTTAATTTCTAGGATTTTTCAAATATTAAACCATTTTCTGGAATTAATTAAATTAACAGGAAAGAAAATATGACGTCAGCATGACATGTTGATGACGTCAGCAGTCAACAGACTCGCTAACCAGGTCAAACCTGAACTGTGGGTCCAGTGGGACCCACATATCAGCCTCTGTTAGTCTAACAGTGTATTAAACGAACTAATCTAGGTTAATTAGCTATTGGACCCCACCTGTTAGTGACTCATTAGTTTAGCTAATTACGTATATTTAGGAAAATGTTTTACATAGGTTAATTATGGGGGGGCCCGCGTGTCAGTGGCATTGAGTCCCCAGTCACCATAGTTGACCATGGTCAACGTGGTCAACTGGGTCCAGGGGGCCCATGGGGCAGTGACTAGGGGAGTGGCCCTGACCGGCCACGTTGGCAGGGCACCGGAGAAGGCTCCGGTGACCTCTCCCGTGGCGGCACCTCGCCGGAGACGGCCGGGATTCGCCTACAGGGGGCCAACACAGGCGCGGGCGGGCGCGTTTGAATGGGGAGAGCCCGCCGTGTCACGTGGTGAGGCCGGCCAGAGCTGGAGCTGCCGGAAACAGCGCCGGCGACGAGTGGAGGCGGTGGCGCGTACGGGTGGATGAAGGAGACGGCGAAACATGATGCTACGGAGCAAATGAATAGGATGGGCGGGTTCTACGCGGCGCGGTAAAGCTGTTGGGCGCACACCCGTGACCATTTGGTCATCGAAGGAACACCGGCGACGAGCGTGGTTCGGCCATGAAGAAGAATGACGATTGTGAGTGCGGGGAGAGAGAAGAAAGAGATGGGTTCGGTGCGGCGGCTTACCGTGCGGCTCACGGTGGCCCTAGGATGTTTAGGAGCGCATCGGGTCGACGGAGTCGGCGACGGACGGAGCGGAGGAGCTCCGGCGATCCACGATGGTCGCTGGCTCGATCCGGGTGATGTAGTGGCCTCTGGCTCGGATGCGAGGCCGGGGAAGAGGGAGAAGACGTCTACAGTGCTGGTGGACAGGTCAGGAGGACGAGACGGCTCCGGTGGCCGCGGTGACGACGGAGGGTGGCAGCGGGCGCGCTCGGGTCAGAGAGAGGGGAGTGAGCGAGCGAGGAAGAGAGAAGGGGGAAATTGGGGGAGGGAACTCTAGGGTTCGTCTGGGGCGGGGCGACCTAGTAGTTGTCGGGGAGCCGCCGGATGGCCGCCTTGTGGCCATCGACAGCCACGAACGACGTGCGCACGTCCACCCAGCCCCTAGTGAACACAGGTAGGGGACGGCAGGGTTAGGTGGGTTGGGCTGCACTGTCACGCGGCTAGGCCATGTGCACAGTGCAGCCTGGCCTTTTTTTAACTTTTGCCTTTTCTTTTAAAAACTTTCTGTTTTAGCTATTTTGGGCCATTTAGACATTTTGGAAAATTATGCCACTGGCTAAAACAATTCTAAAGAATTATTGGGCATTGCCACAAAAGATTGTGAGGCTTTTGAAAAAGTTTGCAAGTTTTATAAATTACCAAGGATTTAATTTATTGCTTAGGTCACTGTTTTAAGTAGTTTAGGCCACTTAAACACTCTGCAAAAATGTTGGTTCACCACCAATATTAGTTGTGTATTATTTGGCACATGATGAACATTTTAGTTTTCATGTTTGAGCATTTTTGGAATTTGACTCAGAATTTGAATTTGAGTTCAGCTAGAATTTAAAAAGGATAAGAACAATGATGAACAAACACTTGTTTAGCAAAAGGATTAACTTAACCCCAGGGATTACTGTAGCATCATTACAACGGGGTCTTACACGTCAGGAGCCTAAGGGTTGTCTCTTAATTATTGTATGAAATGTAAGTGCCATGTAATTGCCTTACTTTATCGCTATGCGTTAGCAATAGTTGTAGAAACAATAGTTGGGGAGATGACCCCGATGCAACGATGGAGATGAAGGTGTCGAGCCGGTGACGACAGAGATCATGACGATGCTTTGGAGATGGAGATCAAAAGCACAAGATGATGATGGCCATATCATGTCACATATTTTGATTAGATGTGTTGTTTATCCTTTATGCATCTTATTTTGCTTAGAATGACAGTAGCATTATAAGATGAACCATTAACTAAATTTCAAGATAAAAGTGTTCTCCCCGAGTATGCACCATTGCCAAAGTTCAATGTTTCGAAGCACCACATGATGATCGGGTGTGATAGACTCTACGTTCACATACAACGGGTGTAAGACAGTTTTGCACATCCAGAATACTTGGGTTAAACTTGACGAGCCTAGCATGTACATACATGGTCTCGGAACACTGGAGACCGAAAGGTCGAACGTGAGTATAGAGTAGATATGATCAACATACAGATGTTCACCATTGATGACTATCCCATCTCATGTGATGATCAGACATGGGTTAGTTGATTTGGATCATGTATCACATAGATAACTTGACGGATGTTTATTTAAGTGGGAGTTTTTTAGTAATTTTATTAATTGAACTTATATTTATCTTGAACTTAGTCTTATAGTTTTGCATATCTATGTTGTAGATCAATGGCCCGAGTTACCGTTCCCCTGAATTTAAATGTGTTCCTAGAGAAAGCTAAGTTGGAAGATGATGGTGGCAAATACACAGACTGGGTCCGTAACTCAAGGATTATCCTCATTGCTGCATAGAAGAAATATGTCCTTAATGCACTCCTAGGTCACAAGCCCGCTCTCGCAAATCTAGACGTTGTGAACATCTGGCAAATGCGGTGTGATGACTACTCACTAGTTAAGTGTGCCATGCTTTACGGCTTAGAACCGGGACTTGAAAGACGTTTTGAACGTCATGGAGCATATGAGATATTCCAAGAGTTGAAGTCGATATTTCAAGAAAATGCCCGGGTTGAGAGATATGAAATCTCCAACAAGTTCTATAGCTGCAAGATGGAGGAGAACAGTTCTGTCAGTGAATGCATACTCAAAATGTCTGGGTATCATAACCACTTGACTCAGCTGGGAGTTGATCTTCCAGTTGATAGTGTTATTGACAGAGTTCTTCAATCACTGCCACCAAGCTACAAAGGCTTCGTGATGAACTATAATATGCAAGGGCTGAATAAAACAATTCCTGAGCTCTTCGCAATGCTTAAGGCCGTGGAGGTAGAAATCAAGAAAGAGCATCAAGTGTTGATGGTTAACAAGACCACTAGTTTCAAGAAAAAGAGCAAGGGAAAGAAAGGGAACTTCAAGAAGAATGGCAAGAAAGTTTCCACTCCCAGGAAGAAACCCAAAACTGGACCCAAGCCTGAAACTGAGTGCTTCTACTACAAAGGGAATGGTCACAGGAAGCGGAACTGCCCGAAGTACTTGGTGGATAAGAAGGATGGAAAAGTGAACAAAGGTATATTTGATATACATGTTATTGTTGTGTACCTTAATAATGCTTGTAGTAGAGCATGGGTATTTGATATTGGTTCGGTTGCTCATATTTGTAACTCGAATCAGGAGCTACGGAATAAATGAAGATTGGCTAAGGATGAGGTGGCGATGTGCGTCGGGAATGGTTCCAAGGTCGATGTGATCATCGTCGGCACGCTACCTCTAAATCTACCTTCGGGATTAGTTTTAGATCTGGATAATTGTTATTTGGTGCAAGTGTTGAGCATGAACATTATATCTGACTCTTTTTTATTGCGAGATGGATATTCATTTAAAGCAGAGAATAATGGTTGTTCTATTTAGATGAGTAATATCTTTTATGGTCATCCACCCTTGATGAATGGTCTATTTTTCTTTAATGTCGATCTTAGTGATACACATATTCCTAATATTGAAGCCAATAGATGCAAAGTTGATAATGATAGTCCAACATATTTCAGGCACTACCGTTTAGGTCATATTGGTGTAAAAGCACATGAAGAAACTCCATACAGATGGACTTTTGGAATCACTTGATTATGAATCATTTGATACTTGTGAACCATGCCTCATGGGTAAGATGACTTATTGGAATTAATACATGTATGCGGTCTGATGGGTGTTGAGGCATGCGGCGGGTATCATTATTTTCTGACCTTCACAGATGATTTGGGTAGGTATGGGTATATCTACTTGATGAAACACAAGTCTGAAAAATTTGAAAAGTTCAAAGAATTTCAGAGTGAAGTGGAGAATCATTGTAACAAGAAAATAAAGTTTCTACGATCTGATCGCGGAGGCGCATATTTGAGTTACAAGTTTGGCCTTCATTAAAAACAATGTGGAATTGTGTCACAACTCACCCCACCTGGAACACCACAGCGTAATGGTGTGTCTGAACTTCGTAATCGTACTTTATTAGGTATGGTGTGTTCTATGATGTCACTTACCGATTTACCACTATCATTTTGGGGTTATGCATTAGAGACAAGCGCATTCATGTTAAATAGGGCACCATCTAAATCCGTTGAGATGACATCGTATGAACTGTGGTTTGGCAAGAAACCTAAGCTGTCGTTTCTTAAAGTTTGGGGTTGCGACACTTATGTCAAAAGGCTTCAGCCTGATAAGCTCGAACCCAAATTGGAGAAGTGTGTCTTCATAGGATACCCTAAGGAGACAATTGGGTACACCTTCTACCATAGATCCGAAGGTAAGATCTTTGTTGCCACGAATGGGACCTTTCTAGATAAGGAGTTTCTCTTAAAAGAAGTGAGTGGGAGGAAAGTAGAACTTGATGAGGTAATTGTACCTTCTCTCGAATTGGAAAGTAGTACATCAGAGAAATCTGTTCCTGTGATGCCTACACCAACGAGAGAGGAAAATATGATGATGATCATGAAACTTCAGATCAAGTTACTACTGGACCACGTAGGTCGAACAGAACACGTTCTGCACCAGAGTGGTACGGTAATTCTGTCCATGAAGAAGCTATGATGAGCCCAGATTCTGCTAAATGGCTTCTGGCCATAAAATCTGAGATAGGATCCATGTATGATAACAAAGTGTGGACTTTTGTCGGGGGGATGAACACCCGACAGGCAACGGAACCGGGATCCTTTTCAAAAACGACGGGGCCAGCATCGCCCCTCAAGCCGGCTCGCGCTTGGCCTGGTCGCTCGACCCGGCCAAGCCCCTCGACCTGGCCTAATCCTCAACTCGTCCCCAACAACCACCTCAAGATAGCGAAGCCCGGCATACCAAGACTTCTTCAACAAGCCAGCTCCTCCCTTGGCGTGTTCTCCAACCTGGCCGAGGGTCAGCTCCTGTCCCATCCCAGCCATACGATGAGACGAGTCTCCACCAACTGATGACCGAAGCCACAGTACCCCGCCCATGCCTCTGGTCAGCCGGGCAAGGCAACAGTGCCTCCCACCTACCTGCTGACCAGGGCCGTCGTGGCAACAGTGCACCAATCGTCACCAATGACGCCAGCAAGCGGCAACCTGATGGAGCGCCACTGTAGCCAACTCAACCCGGCCACTCCCTGACGATCGACAAGACGGCCAACAGTACCCCCGTACCCGTCGGTTCCCATGCCCGGGGAACCCGGTGAGGCCTGGTACCCGGCAGGTCCTAGCACCGGGTTCCTGGACGCTGACGACCTGGCCCTACAACCTTGTAACATTAACATTGTACCCCCGGGGGGTTGACCTTTAAAACCCCCCAGGAGCCCTCATGCATACAAACAAGATCATCTCCTTTCACTTACACACACACCTAGCTAGCTACACCCAAGGGGAGCTGCCTAAGCCTTGGCCAGCCTTCCTTCCTCCAGACAGCTCTAGGAGCAACCCTGTACTGTCACATATAAACCACACTTGGCAGGACTAGGGGTGTTATCTCTCCGGAGAGCCCCGAACCTGGGTATGTCTTGTGTCCCGCGCTCGCTCATGCCGGCCTGGCCTCTGGAGCCCACAAGTTCCCTTGAGCCTCCTCCTCTCTTTAGCCATCCCTTGGCATCTGACGTGCGCCAACCATGACAGTTGGCGCCCACCGTGGGGGGGGGGGGCTCGAGGTCCTGGCCGGGAGCATGCTTCAAACGGGGCTCCTCCCTGACTCCGACGAGCCCGTCATGCTGGCGGACGACGTCATCGACGCACTCGCCACCTCCTTCGCCGCACTGCGCATCTCCAACACGCTTGCGTCTGATGAGTACCTCAGCAAGGTACTTGACTTTTCCGACTCCCCCCTTTCCCTTGGCGGCGGCACTCCCGCCGGGGCGATGCACCTCTTCGTGGAGGTTTTCATCATCGACACCGGCGCCGCTTCCTCGTCCAACGCGACGAGGAAGGCCGCCGAAGCCAGGACCGCAGCGGAGCGGGCCTGCCCGCCCAACCCACTGTAACCCACTGTCGGCACTGACATGGATGCCTCTGACATCGCCAAGGCCCGGACTCGCCTCGACGACGACCACCAGTGCCTGCTGGACCTCACCGAGATGCTCGCTGCCACGCAGCGCCGCCTCGACTCCGCTCAGCTGGAGCACAACGCCGCCTACGGCTTCACGCCGGACGCGCCCGAGCCAAGCTGGGTCACTGACGTGCAGGCCCGGGGCGGCGTGATCGGGCGTGCCTTCGGCGCCGTCCCTCCCATCTACGAGACTCTCGTGAAGAACATGCGCGCTGCCCAGGCAGCCGCGGTCGGCCTAGACCAGCTCGTAGGCAAAGATCAACATGACCGCCTCAAGAGGGTGAACGACCTCCTTGCTACGGCCAACGCGCAGCAAGACCACCTCAACCAACTCGCCAAGCTAGCCGACTACAGGATGTTCCTAATGTGACACTACAATCAAAGATCCTTCGACGAAACTGTGTGCGTAAGTCTTGAGATCGGATGTGTCATATTAATGCATGACAGAAGCACAAAAGTAAGACCAATTTTTGGATTGGCACCAAATGACTCGATTTAGTTTGGGCGTAGAGTATTTACTGAAGTTTTTTGGTTTTCCAAGCCTATGGAACTTTTAAACTATTTGTGTGTTTCCAACATAAGTCTCGTAGTGCAACGCCAGACACCTTTAGATATTTGGCAAAAACATTCTCGGATATTGCTATATATGCATTGGTTTCGAATTGTGTCTTCGGTCAATAGTTGGGTTGCCTGGCTCCTGTGGTTGCCTCCTACGTTCCACTTTGTTCGGCTAGGTGTGCAAAGGGAGAACCACTGCGATTGTGCTTCCAACTCGAATGGTTAAGCACCTCAGTGGAGAAAACCAAAAACTGATTGTCACAATGAGCATAAACTGGTCAGCGATCCGATGACTGTGTTAAACTATAAGATCGATAGAGGTCACCACAGGTTAAATGACGGGGTTCATAACATTGACCGAAGTGTTTATGGCTTGACCTTGGCTGTCGACGAACACTAACTAGGGGCTAGTAACTGGCCTCCCAACTTTAAGCTCCTATGACTAAGTGAAAGTTATAAAGCCCGCATATCTGATTGTCTCGTTTCCGCTAACACAACCGCCATCGGGCACCGAGACGTCGGTTAAGGGTTCTTCTGTTATTGCAGAAACACCCTGCGTAGCATCTACAAGGGGTGGTAGCCGATGATGGGCCACTTTCAACTGATAAACGGTCACAACAGAGTCAAAATAAACATATCATCAACATTTGTATTCAGTATGCAAGTGTTGCCTTCCGTAATTATCGTTATAAAGCCATAAATATGCATCAATTTGACTTAAGATTTTGGCCAAGCTGGGTTGCCTAGCTCCTGTGCTTACCCCTATGTTCACGATCGTTCAGCTAGGCGGTAAAGGGAGCACCTCTGTGATTGTTACTACCGGGTCATCCGAGTTAGTACCTCAGACTCGGTGAAGCCGGAAGCTAGCCATCTTAAAGGATATAATTCGTCGGCAATGACGAAAGTGAAAATTCAGGTGCACTAAAAACCACATAGTCCGGGAACTTTCCCCAAACTAAATCCTCAATATTTTCCTCCCGCATTGATCGGAGCTGAGGTTTCATGATCATGATCAGCATGGCAACCCAAAGAAAGGAACCGATAGCGGAACTATTTTCTTTGGAAGATGTTTCTTCATATAACATATCTCTCAACATACCTTTGTTTATAAAACCGTATGGCCGGGCTGCCTCATTTGCCACAAATCTTTGCCCTCATAAAGGCTTTAAAAAGTGGGACAAACACTCCCTGGCTACTAGCCGAGGAGGTTGAAGCTGATGTCGGTCAACAAAGTTTTGTACAATGCGGATCCGAGCATTAATGATGTAAAGTACTTGGGTACATAGAATCATTACACATAAATTGTGAGAAAAAAATCAATTTTTCCACGTCCAATCTTTTAAATAGTCAATGGCACAGTCTCTTTGAGACAACCGAGCAGCTGACATAACGCTCTCATAGTTCCCTATTGGCATTGATTTCCTATCTATTAAGTCCCTTAAAGCTGAACTTGGGGAGCTCAGCTTTCGTTAGCTCTAACTCCTTTATGAGATCTTTAATCTCTTTCCGGAAGTTTGTGTTAAACACAACAAAATTTTCTGTCAAATGGATATCGATCCTTAATTCAGCCACATGTGCCCACATTAAGGCTCTGGGGCTACTGGGCTTCGGGGTTATCATTTACTAATATTAAAGGGGCACATCGATCCCCTGATCTAGTGTTGCCACCCAACCAGTGTCTCAGTGGCTACTGCATTGCCTATTCAATATAGAAAATTCAAAGTGCTCAGAGTTCGGCTTGATCGAACTGTGGGCAAATGCATCTTCGGATAACAATAGGAACTATCTAGGACCTATCTGGTGTCAAGCTAATATATTACGGCGACTTCTCGAAACCCTCTCTCAAGGGCCCGTCCGCCAATCACTATCTCCTCTAATGTGCATCTCGGCTTTTAGGCCGACACACACACCTTGAGGGCTACTGGCTATATATCTCGTCAGTAAATAAATTGCATGAATCGAAAATAAAATCCACAAACAATCAGCCCAAGCCCGAGGTGGTGCATCACCTCGGAAGCAGTCTGACATAAAGCTCGGATGCAGGTGGCTGGCTCTATAGAGGGCATTTCTGGCATTAAGCTCGGCTAAACTTCTTTGACTTTTTTGAGCCAAGGTGATCTATGAAACCTCGGATATAGTCCGATGTTGGAGCTCGGATACTCTCTGGCGTTGGAGCTCGGATGCAGACCGGCATTGGAGCTCGGCTGCAAAAAGATACCTCAGATGTAGTCCGACATTATATCCTGGATATAGTCCGGCCTTGGATCTCAAACGTAAGAGGACAGCGCCGCATGGGAACAACTTCAAATCCAAGGCGTGGCGTAAAAAATAACAAGGCATTGCTAAAGGCCGAAAACTTAAAGGGGCTCCTCGGATACCCAACGTGCAAACTCTTCTGATTCACTTCGGTGATCCTCAAGATCGAAGATGAGAAGATTTGTTGAACCAGTTTTCAAGACCGACGACCGAAGATGAAGAATAGTTCGTAAGAATCGAGGAGCGTCCCCAACTTGAAGACCGGTTCAGGGGGCTACTGACGGTGTCCTAGACAAGGGGGAACTCACCACGTCGTCTCCCGACCAGTGGGTCGGGCCGAGGACCCCCATGATGATTCACTAATGGGCCACTTTGGGCAGCCCATGCCGAATACAAGGACGATTCCACAAGACTTGGCGCACAAGACAAGGACTCCTCTAAACCCTAGGCCTACGATTCATATATAAACCGAGGCCAGGACGTAGGGTTTTACCTCCTCAATAGAAAATTTAATATTCATTAGAACAATCTCGTGGTAGATACATGTACCCTGTACTACACCCCATATGAATACAATCAAAAGCAGGACGTAGGGTTTTACCTCCATCAAGAGGGCCCGAACCTGGGTAAAATCTCGTGTCCATGTTATGATCGCTCCAAGACATCTAGCTTAGGACCCCTACTACGAGATATGTCGGATATTGAACCGACAGAAGGTGCGGCGGCGGGGGTGTGGCGAGGCGCACAGGCATGGGGCGGCGGAGCAACGCGACAGCAGGGCAGGCGCGCTCGGGAGCTGCAGTGGTCGCGGCAGGTAGCGCCGGTGCAGGGCGCAGGGGAGCGCTGCGGGCGCGGCCGTGGGATACGGGGCACGCGGCGTCGAACGGGAAGGGGGTAGAGGAGGGGGTCGGGTTGGACAGGGAGGGCTCACCCTCCGATTCCAGAGGAGGGGAGCGGCGAGGCTTGACGGTGTCGATGAGGAAGAGGTGAGGAGGCAAGGCGACGACGAGCGGCGGTGGGCGGCGACATCGGTCTCGGGGCGCCACGGGTGTTGGAGGCGAGGCAGGGAGGTGACGATGATGAGGCCCAGTGCATCGAGGTGGCGAGCCACGGCGGCGGCGGGACGACGCCGGGTATTGTGTCATCATCGGGGGTGCGGGGTCGAGCCCCTCGGCGCGGGCAGGTGATACGTCTCCAACGTATCTATAATTTTTTATTGTTCCATGCTATTATATTATCTGTTTTGGATGTTTATGGGCTTTAGTAGACACTTTTATATTATTTTTGGGACTAACCTATTAACCCAGAGCCCAGTGCCAGTTTCTGTTTTTTCCTTGTTTTAGAATATCACAGAAAAGGAAAATCAAACGGATTCCAATTGACTGAAACTTCATGGAACTTATTTTTGGATCATAAGAAGCCCAGAAGACTTGGTGTGCATGTTAGGGGATCAACGAGGAGGCCACAAGGCAGGGGGCACGCCCACCCCCCTGGCCGCGCCCTCCACCCTCATGGGCCCCTCGTGGCCCCCCTGACGCACTTCTTCCTCCTATATATCTCCATATACACTAAAATGATCGAGGAGCACAATAGATCGGGAGTTCTGCCGCCAGAAGCCTTCGTAGCCACCGAAAGCCAATCTAGACCCGTTCCGGCACCCTGCTGGAGGGGGAATGCCTCTCCGGTGGCCATCTTCATCATCCCGGTGCTCTCCATGACGAGGAGGGAGTAGTTCTCCATCGGGGCTGATGGTATCTACCAGTAGCTATGTGTTTGATCTCTCTCTCTCTCGTGTTCTTCAGGTGATACGATCTTGATGTATCGCGAGGTTTGCTATTATATTTCGATCCTATGATGTTTCTTCCCCCCTCTACTCTCTTGTAATGGATTGAGTTCCCCTTTGAAGTTATCTTATCGGATTGAGTCTTTAAAGATTTGAGAACACTTGATGTATGTCTTGCCGTGCGTATCTGTGTTGACAATTGGATACCACGTGATTCACTTGATGTATGTTTTGGTGATCAACTTGCGGGTTCCGCCCATGAACGTAAGCATAGGGGTTGGCACACGTTTTCGTCGTGATTCTCCGGTAGGAACTTTGGGGCACTCTTTGAGGTTCTATGTGTTGGTTGAATAGATGAATCTGAGATTGTGTGATGCATATCGTATAATCATACCCACGGATACTTGAGGTGACATTGGAGTATCTAGGTGACATTAGGGTTTTGGTTGATTTGTGTCTTAAGGTGTTATTCTAGTACGAACTCTAGGGCCGTTTGTGACACTTATAGGAATAGCCCAACGGATTGATTGGAAAAAATAACTTTGAGGTGGTTTCGTACCCTACCATAATCTCTTCGTTTGTTATCCGCTATTAGTGACTTTGGAGTGACTCTTTGTTGCATGTTGAGGGATGGTTATATGATCCAATTCTGTTATTATTGTTGAGGGAACTTGCACTAGGGAAAGTATGAACCCTAGGCCTTGTTTCAACGCATTGCAGTACAATTTACGCTCACTTTTATCATTAGTTACCTTGCTGTTTTTATATTTTCAGATTACAAAAACCTTTATCTACCATCCATATTGCACTTGTATCACCATCTCTTCGCCGAACTAGTGCACCTACACAATTTACCATTGTATTGGGTGTGTTAGGGACACAAGAGACTCTTTGTTATTTGGTTGCAGGGTTGCTTCAGAGAGACCATCTTCATCCTATGCCTCCCACGGATTGATAAACCTTAGGTCATCCACTTGAGGGAAATTTGCTACTGTCCTACAAACCTCTGCACTTGGAGGCCCAACAACGTCTACAAGAAGAAGGTTGTGTAGTAGACATCAAGCTCTTTTCTGGCGCCGTTGCCGGGGAGGTTAGCGCTTGAAGGTATATCTTTAGATATTGCAATCGAGTCTTTTAGTTTCCTGTTTTATCACTAGTTTAGTTTATAAAAGAAAACTATAAAAAATGGAATTGAGTTTGTCTCATACACTTCATCTTTTTAATATCTTTCGTGAGTATGATGGAAAGGAAAATTGTGCTAAAGTGTTAGAAGAAGAATGCATTAAAATGTTTGGCACTAAATATTTGAATGATGAGCATCATTGAAATGTTTTTAGTATGAACTCCTTGAATATCCATGGTACTAATGATGATTTCACTAGTTATGATGAAAATGTCTCCTATAAACATGTCAATTTTTGTGGAGTGCATTGGGTTTGTAAGTACACACCAAATAGGGAAGATAGATATTGCAAGAGGCATAAATACTTAGAAACTAAATTTTTGCAAGAAAGTCTTGATGATCGTGCTGAAAAATTCAATATTTTTCGCGCCCCTTGTGAGCTTTGCAATGAACATGGTCTTTTAAATCTCCAATGCAAATTGTTTCATGACGGAATCGTATCCAAAAGTTGTGATAATTTGATTACCCTTGAGAATCATAAAGAGCTTAGTCTTCTTTTGGGGTATGAGGAAATGAAACATATAACTGAGGGTATTCCAAAGTTTAATCTTGATAGATTTCTAGATTTTGATCTAGAGAAGATTTATATGTATTGTGCGGTGAATTGCATTGAAAATCCTTATATTGCCAATTACATAAAGAAAAGAAAACAAATAGAATATGAAGAGAATACTAATGAAAGGGAAGAGACTTCCCAATACCCTCCTATTATTTCTTATGATGAATCAGGTAATGAGGAGGAGCCTCCTATTCAACCAATCTCATTACTAAGGATCTCCAAAAAGAGGATTGAACCCACACATGATGTGGTGAAGAAGAAGAAAAGAAAAAGGAAGAGAGGTAAAAAGATATCTCCCCCAAATAATGCTGCTCCTATTACTATTGTGCCTCATGAAAATATAATTATGGAAGATAATGATACTTCTTATGATCTTGAAAATCTTTTTGGCACTTGCTTGGAAGAATATGATAATTGCTATACTATTGGTGTTATCCATACTATTAATGATGAGAGTGATTATGCTTATGATATGAAAAGGCCCAAGCTTGGGGATGCTATGTTTGATGAAGATGATGTTTTTGAGAATATATTTGCTGCAATTAATGTTTGTCCCAAGCTTGGGGATGCTACGTTTAATGAAGATGATATTTTTAGTCTCCCAAGTTTTGATATGCAAATTTATAATGATGATAGCATGCCTCCTACCTATGATGATTATTGTGATGATACTTATGCTATAAAAAGTAGTGATTATATTTATAAAACTTGTCATGATTATGATTACCCCTTCTCTGAACATTACTCTTTTAATGTGGAAACAATTTATAGTATTCAAGTCTCTTATGATACTCCCACTATTCCGAATGAGAAGAATTTTGCTTATGTGGAGAGTAATAAAAATTCTATGCTAGTACATCATGAAAAGAATGCTTTAGGTTCTGGTTATATTGTTGAATTCATTCATGATGCTATTGAAAATTATTATGAGGGAGGAATATATGCTTGCAGGAATTGCATTAATATCACGTTTCCTCTGTATGTGCTCAAAGTTTTGAAGTTATGCTTGTTTTGCCTTCCTATGCTAGTTGATTATTGTTCCCATAAGTTGTTTGCTCACAAAATCCTATGCATAGGAAGTGGGTTAGACTTAAATGTGCTAGTCATATTCTTCATGATGCTCTCTTTATATTCCAATTCTTATCTTTTATGTGAGCATCATTGAAATCATCATGCCTAGCTAGGGGCGTTAAACGATAGCGCTTGTTGGGAGGCAACCCAACTTCATTTTTGTTCCTTGATTTTTGTTACTTTTTAGTAAAAAATAATTCATATAGACTCTGTTTATATGTGGTTTTATGTTTTAATTAGTGTTTTTGCCAAGTAAAACCTTTGGGAAGACTTGGGGAAAGTCTTTACGATCATGCTGTAAAAAACAGAAACTTTAGCGCTGACGAGAATTGCTGCCATTTTTTATTGAAGAGTTATATTTAGTTAATTATTTTTGCAGATGATTAATAGATAAATTACTCAGGTACATCAATTTATTTTAGAATTTTTGGGGTTCTATAAGTATACGTTTGATCCATATTACTATAGACTGTTCTGTTTTTGACAGATTCTGTTTTCTATGTGTTGATTGCTTATTTTGATGAATCTATGAGTAGTATCGGAGGGTATGAACCATAGATAAGTTGAAATACAGTAGATATTACACCAATATGAATTTAGAATGAGTTCATAACATTACCTAAGTGGTGATTTATTTTCTTATACTAACGGAGCTTACGAGTTTTCTATTAAGTTTTGTGTTGTGAAGTTTTCAAATTTTGGGTAAAGATTCGATGGACTATGGAATAAGGAGTGGCAAGAGCCTAAGCTTGGGTATGACCATGGCACCCCAAGGTAATATTCAAGGACGACCAAAATCCTAAGCTTGGGGATGCCCTGGAAGGCATCCCCTCTTTCGTCTTCGTTCATCGGTAACTTTACTTGTAGCTATATTTTTATTCGCCACATGATATGTGTTTTGCTTGGAGCGTCAATTTGTTTTATTTATTTTTGCATGCTGTTTGAATAAAGTACCAAGATCTGAAATTCTTAAATGTTACAGAGTCTTCACATAGTTGCATAATTATTCGACTACTCATTGATCTTCACTTATATCATTCGGAGTACTTTGTCGTTTGCTCTAGTGCTTCACTTATATCTTTTAGAGCATGGTGGTAGTTTTATTTTGAAGAAATAGATGAACTCTCATGCTTCACTTATATTATTTTGAGAGTCCTAAACAGCATGGTAATTTGCTTTGGTTATGAATTTAGTCCTAATATGATGGGCATCCAAGAGGGATATAATAAAAACTTTCATATAGAGTGCATTGAATACTATGAGAAGTTTGATACTTGTTGATTGTTTTGAGATATGGAGATGGTGATATTAGAGTCATGCTAGTTGAGTAGTTTTGAATTTGAGAAATACTTGTGTTGAAGTTTGTGATTCCCGTAGCATGCACGTATGGTGAACCGTTATGTGACGAAGTCGGAGCATGATTTATTTATTGATTGTCTTCCTTATGAGTGGCGGTCGGGGACGAGCGATGGTCTTTTCCTACCAATCTATCCACCTAGGCGCATGCGCGTAGTACTTTGTTTCGATAACTATTGCAATAAGTATGTGAGTTCTTTATGACTAATGTTGAGTCCATGGATTATATGCACTCTCACCCTTCCACCATTGCTAGCCTGTCTAGTACTGCACAACTTTTGCCGGTATCATAAACCCACCATATACCTTCCTCAAAACAGCCACTATACCTACCTATTATGGCATTTCCATAGCCATTCCGAGATATATTGCCATGCAACTTTCCACCGTTCAGTTTGCTATGACACGCTTCATCATTGTCATATTGCTTTGCATTATCATGTAGTTGACATCGTATTTGTGGCAAAGCCACCGTTCATAATTCTTTCATACATGTCACTCATGAGTCATTGTCCCGGTACACCACCGGAGGCATTCATATAGAGTCATATCTTGTTCTAAGTATCGAGTTGTAATTCTTGAGTTGTAAGTAAATAAAAGTGTGATGATCATCATTATTAGAGCATTGTCCCAGTGAGGAAAGGATGATGGAGACTATGATTCCCCCATAAGTCGGGATGAGACTCAATTAAAAAGAGACCATAAAAAAAGAAGGCCCAAATAAAAAAAATAAAAAAAAAAATTAGAGAAAAAGAGAAAAGGGGCAATGCTACTATCCTTTTACCACACTTTTGCTTAAAAGTAGCACCATGATCTTCATGATAGAGAGTCTCCTATGTTATCACTTTCATATACTAGTGCGAATCTTTTCATTATAGAACTTGGCTTGTATATTCCAATGATGGGCTTCCTCAAAATGCCCTACGTCTTCGTGAGCAAGCAAGTTGGATGCACACCCACTTAGTTTCTTTTTGAGCTTTCATACACTTATAGCTCTAGTGAATCCATTGCATGGCAATCCCTACTCACTCACAGTGATATCTATTGATGGGCATCTCCATAGCCCGTTGATATGCCTAGTTGATGTGAGACTATCTTCTCCCTTTTGTCTTCTCCACAACCACCATTCTATTCCACCTATAGTGCTATGTCCATGGCTCACGCTCATGTATTGCGTGAAGATTGAAAAAGTTTGAGAACACCAAAAGTATGAAACAATTGCTTGGCTTGTCATCGGGGTTGTGCATGATTTAAATATTTTGTGTGGTGAAGATGAAGCATAGCCAGACTATATGATTTTGTCGGGATGGCTTTCTTTGGCCATGTTATTTTGAGAAGACATGATTACTTTATTAGTATGCTTGAAGTATTATTATTTTTATGTCAATATTAAACTTTTTTCCTGAATCTTATGGATCTGAATATTCTAGCCACAATAAAGAGAACTACATGGATAACTATGTTAGGTAGTATTCAACATCAAAAATTCTGTTTTTATCATTTACCTACTCGAGGATGAGCAGGAATTAAGCTTGGGGATGCTAATACATGTCCAACATATCTATAATTTTTGATTGTTCCATGCTATTATATTATCTGTTTTGGATGTTTATGGGCTTTATTAGACACTTCTATATTATTTTTGGGACTAACCTATTAACAAAGAGCCTAGTGCCAGTTTCTGTTTTTTCCTTGTTTTAGAATATCGCAGAAAAGGAAAATCAAATGGAGTCCAATTGACTTGAAACTTCACAGAACTTATTTTTGGATCAGAAGAAGCCTAGAAGACTTTGAGTGCACGTCAGGGGATCAACGAGGAGGCCACGAGGCAGGGGAGCGCGCCCAGCCCCCCTGGGCGCGCCCTCCACACTCGTGGGCCCCTCGTGGCGCCCTGACGCACTTCTTCCTCCTATATATCTCCATATACCCTAAAACGATCGGGGAGCACAATAGATCGAGAGTTCCGCCGCCAGAAGCCTCCGTAGCCACCGAAAGCCAATCTAGACCAATTCCGGCACCCTGCCGGAGGGGGAATCCCTCTCCGGTGGCCATCTTCATCATCCCGTTGCTCTCCATGACGAGGAGGGAGTAGTTCTCCCACGGGGCTAAGGGTATGTACTAGTAGTTATGTGTTTGATCTCTCTCTCTCTCTTTCGTGTTCTTGAGGTGATACGATCTTGATGTATCGCGAGCTTTGATATTATATTTGGATCCTATGATGTTTCTTCCCCCCTCTACTCTCTTGTAATGGATTAAGTTTCCCCTTTGAAGTTATCTTATCGGATTGATTCTTTAAAGATTTGAGAACACTTGATGTATGTCTTGCCGTGCGTATCTGTGGTGACAATGGGATACCACGTGATTCACTTGATGTATGTTTTGGTGATCAACTTGCGGGTTCCGCCCATGAACATATGCATAGGGGTTGGCACACGTTTTCGTCATGATTCTCCGGTAGGAACTTTGGGGCACTCTTTGAGGTTCTATGTGTTAGTTGAATAGATGAATCTGAGATTGTGTGATGCATATCATATAATCATACCCACGGATACTTGAGGTGACATTGGAGTATCTAGGTGACATTAGGGTTTTGGTTGATTTGTGTCTTATGGTGTTATTATAGTACGAACTTTAGGGCTGTTTGTGACACTTATAGGAATAGCCCAACGGATTGATTGGAAAGAATAACTTTGATGTGGTTTTGTACCCTACCATCACTACAAAAAAATACACTCCCATGATGATACGTGTTTGTCACAGTAGGTTGCATTTTTTGTCATGCATGTACATCCATGACGATTTTATGACAGAATCAAGATAGTCATACCTGTGCTATCGTAGAAGTGTTCCATGACATTACCAAAATTATCATCACAGAAGTGTCCACTTCCATGACAATAAATCGCGCGTCACAGAAGTGCTTTCGTCAAGGGTGACTAACACGTGGCATCCACCATAACGGAACGCCGTTAAGCTATCGGGTCGGATTTTGGATCCGATAACACGTTAACAGCCCTGACCAATGGGAAATTTCCATGTGTAAAATTCTGATTGGCCGAAGGGAACACCAGTCAGCTTGTCAGTGGACCAGATGTCGCCCGTCCATTGGAGGAGACATGCCTATGATACGTCGACACGTGGCTGGGGCCAACAAAGGCCCATATAGGTTAAAAAGGCCGGCCCAGTCAAAGGGCCGTAGAACTTAATAAGGTACTAGTGGGCCAGCCCAATAACGACCTACTTAATAAAGGCCCATTTACGGCCTGAAGCCAGATCTGGCCCGTTAATTGTTCGCCCAATATTTGGGACCATTTACGGCCCGAAGCCAGATCTGGCCAGTTAATTGTTCGCCCAATATTTGGGCCCATTTGCGGCCCGAAGCCAGATCTGGCCCGTTAATTGTTCGCCGAATATTTGGGCCCAACTACAGCCCAGTGACTTTCGGCCTATTAGAGGCCTGATGTAGACATGGGCCCATTTCAGCCCGGTGTGACTTTCAGCCTGGGAATGGCCCGTGCTGCCCATGGGCCATATATGGTCCAACGGGACATCGAGCCCACTAACGGCCCGTGCTAAAGGTGGCAACAGTTAAGCCCAACATGACTTTGGGACTGTTAAAGGCTTGTCGCATAATTCGGCCCGTTGATGCCTGTGCTAAGCTTTCGGCCTCTTAAAGGCCCATGATATAAGTGGGCCAACTAAGGCCCGAGATATGTTTCAGCCTGGTAACGTCCCGTGAGCTAACTGGGCCCAAAACGGCCCGGTCTACATTTCGGCCTGTTGAAGGCCCGTCGACGACTAGTGAAAATTGAGGCCCAACATGCATTTTGGCGTTCTAAAGGCCCGTGGTTTCATCTCGGCCATAACAGGCCACTACAATATTCAGCATGTTAATGGCACAAGCTACCTAGGCCAAACTAAGCGCTGGGTCGACAAAAGGCCCAACTAAAATATAGGCCGGTGTAAGTTTGGGCCTGGCACAATGTGTGAAGGCCCCAATCATTTGGGCCCAAGAAAGACGCAGGCCGCCCAATTGTGGCCCGCTAAGAACCTAGCCCGCTAGAGTCGAATGTTTATGTCCGGTCGACTACATCTATTTTTTCAGATAGAAAATAATGGCCGTAACTAGTAGGAATTAAGAACAAACCTAATCTATACAATAAAGAAATTACGGCATAGTAATTAAGAATAAACCTACACTATACAATAAAGGATTTAAGGTATATTACATCCACTGGGCATCAAAGTTCGCCACCAGACGTCATAAAGCGCAACAAAGAAGAAGACTACAAAAACTGGGCACCATTGCAGCGTAACAAAATAATACTAAACCGAGACCACTTCCAAGACAGTTCAAGAAAGGTTAGCCTTGCGGGGGAACTGCTGTGCAAGCTACTGAGCAAGGCTGTCAGACCGGCCTAGCATGTCGGTTATAGCTTCCAGGTGTAGCTGTTTAGCGATGAGGTTCTCATTGGTGTTCTCCGCAATCTTTCTTAGAGATAGGAATTCAAGTCGAAGTTGAGATGCAGAATGCCTTTTTGCTAGAACTTGGGACTGAAGAAGTCGAACTGATTCAGACAACGAATTCTGTGAGCTTGTCTGACTGTTAGTCTCAAGTAACTTGAACACTGCATCAAGACAAGACTTTGGGGTTGTCTTGCTATCTTCAAGATGTTTTGCCTTCTTTGCTGCAATATATGTTGGGTTTGTCTCACAGCCTTCAGCAGACTTGTGCATGCCATCAGGCATATCACCCTGAAACAAAGCAGAGAGATGGCAGGTTTGCACGTGTATAAACAAAGATGATAACTATTCTGTCAATTCTATCAAATTTTAAATTAGAAAATAAAGATTAAGTTCAAAATATCAATAGCATAATCCGGCATTGTTCATAATGAGGGGAGGTTCACCACACTACTGGATTACCATGTCAACATAACAAGCATAGATGAAGGGCAAAGAAAATCATTGTATCTATTTAGGATAATGTGCATGGCATGTTGTTCATATCATCAGCCACATCAGTAAGATAAAACAGGAGATGACAAGGTGCAAACATGGGCTGCTTCACCACACACTGGATTACAGATCCACAAAAACAAGCATACATATAGGGAGTATTAAGTAATGTGCATGGTATGAATAAGGAATTTGGTTTTACAAGTAAAACTTAGAACTTACGGTTCTTACGAACAAGCATTTTGGTAGAAACAACAAACTAAACAGCAGTAAACGATAGGGAGTATGAGGAAATTAAATAGCATTTGAGGATGAAGGCTTTAGAAGGAATGACTTACATTAACAGTTAAAACCAGCTTTATAATGCCCTTCTCCATGTCAAGGGAAGGATAACTCAAGAATTTCATCACAGAATCTTCTTCATAAGCATTGCATGTACTCTACATTTTGTAGAGAGTAATTATAGATATGATAATATTGGAAGGGATAGAGGATAATGAAGATAAGATGCAGATTGATGCTACATAATCAACTACCAATCCCTAGAAGTACAAGCGTTACAGGACAAAATGTACTGACAAGAGTAATGGCTACACTTCTGCACTGGCATTGTCTGTGTATTCTACTTGTTGGTAAGATAAAATATAGATCTGATCTTTTTTAGTAAATGGTGGGCGAGGGATATAAGATGCAGAATGCTACAAAATGAACCAATCCCTTTTCCCATAATACAAGAGTGTTTTGAACACTGGTGTACTGTACAAAACGTTCTTATATTATGGGACGGAGGGAGTAGCTGTTAATGTAAGTACAATGATAGACCACGTTCAGTCCTTACAAGAGGACTGCAGAGATAAACCTCTTCAAAAGCATTGGGTTGATTCTAAATTTATGTAAGAGTCCATACGGATCTTATAATGTCCACCAAATGGACGATTACGAGGCTAACATTTGCAATGATGCTACATAATCAAACAACTATGAAAGTAAGTATGGTCATACAGGGCAAGAGGTACTCACAAGAGCAATGCAGTGTGCAGTATAGTTGCGAGATTCTGTGGTCCCTTGAGAACGAATGTTCTTCTGCTAACAGTTTTCGTACAAGTGAGACATTAAGGAAAATGCAGAAATGTAGTTCAAATTGTGATGTGATATCATAGACAGTACCTTATGCTGCAGCTGAGACCAATGTGTAACAAGATTATTCCAGTCACCGTCGGATAAATGTAGCACCGGAGACTTTACAGAAATTTCGTTCAAAGGCTTGCCATCGAAGTGCGCTTGCCTCAGGTAGGAACGATACTTCGTCAACGAGTGCTTGAAAAGCGCAAACAACCCTTGCTCGTCATCACAATCCAGTTTGCTCCTCGCCTATTTAAAATAATGAAATCTTGTGTCTTCTGTCAGCAGAAACATATGCAGTAATTACCATAAATAACATTAGTACATTACTTACGCGTAAGTTGCAGAGGAAGACTGGAAATTGTTCTGTGTTTGCGGTATAATCTTTCCATGAATGAAAGATGCGCACAAAGTTCCTAACAACAACATAAGCTTCGTCTTCTAAACTAGGAAGAAATGGAACAGGGGTCCTATTTGCTGCAATTGGGGCTCTCTCTAGTTCGAAAAGGGATTTGGCAACTGGATTTGGTGTACTCTTTGCGAGAATGGGGGTTTTGTGTCGTACAGCTAGAGCTATGTCAAGTGGCATAATCATACTGTTTGCTGTAGTTGGGGTCTGCTGAGTTGGGGCATCAGAAATGACCAGTGTAGTAGGGCTAGAGTCTGCTAGAGTTGGGGTATTTTGTGGGTCAGGTGATATTGCAACTACACCTAATGGGCTATTTGATTTATCAGGTGCCACTACCTTTTCCAAATACTTTGCTTGTGCTCCTCCACGATCAACAATCGCCCTCTTCGTTTTGAACGTCTGACACACAAGAACAGCATTTGAATGGATAAATATGGTATGATGACAGATGGAATATGTATTGAAAATGGATAGGCAGGGCGTATTCACATACACGACGTGTAAACTAAGCTAATGGCGGTTCAACAAAGTAGAAGCAATGCAAAGCATCAGTTGCAAGATATGTGCGAGCAATGTATCCTTGGAAAGTTAGAGCAAGTACCTTGATGGGTGAATAAGATAGGGCATATTCCTCTTACTCCTCCACTAGGGAGATACATTGACTTAGGTCTCCCTCTAGCTCAGAATCACTGTTAGCGAGGGAGTCCTGGATTAGGGGGTCTCCGGACAGCCGGACTATATCCTTTGGCCGGACTGTTGGACAATGAAGATACAAGATTGAAGACTTCGTCTCGTGTCCGGATGGGACTCTACTTGGCGTGGAAGGCAAGCTAGGCAATACGGATATGTATATCTCCTGCTTTGTAACCGACCTTGTGTAACCCTAGCCCCCTCCGGTGTCTATATAAACCGGAGGGTTTTAGTCCGTAGGACAACATACAATCATACCATAGGCTAGCTTCTAGGGTTTAGCCTCTCCGATCTCGTGGTAGATCAACTCTTGTAATACTCATATCATCAAGAATAAATCAAGCAGGACATAGGGTTTTACCTCCATGAAGAGGGCCCGAACCTGGGTAAAACATCGTGTCCCTGCCTCCTTTTACCATCCGCCTTAGACGCACAGTTCGGGACCCCCTACCCGAGATCCGCCAGTTTTGACACCGACATTGGTACTTACATTGAGAGTTCCTTTGTGTCGTCGCCGTTAGGCTTGATGGCTCCTACGATCATCGATAACGATGCAGTCCAGGGTGAGACTTTTCTCCCCGGACAGATCTTTGTGTTCGGCGGCTTCGCACAGCGGGCCAACTCGCTTGGCCATCTAGAGTAGATCGAAAGTTACGCCCCTGGCCACCAGGTCAGGTTTGGAAGCTTAAACTACATGGCCGATATCCGCCGAGACTTGATCTTCGACGGATTCGAGCCCCTGCCTTGTGCGCTGTGCGGTCACGATGAGTACGATTTAGCTCTACCATCGGACCGTATTCAGGAGATCGCACCGGCAGCCGCTCCGAGCCTCAATTCGGAGCCAGTTGCGCCATCCATGGACGGGTGGATGGACCCCATCACGGAGGCTGTATCCTCAGCGGCGATCGAGCCGAATATAAACCTTACCCTTCACAAGAGCCGTGTTGCCAAACTGTCGGATCCTTCTCCGGCCACGGACTCCGAACCGCATGCGCCCATTCCTGTCGAATCCGATTGGGCGCCGATCATGGAGTTTACCTCCGTAGATATTTTTCAGCACTCGCCCTTTGGCGACATACTGAACTCATTAAGGTCTCCCTCCTTGTCAGGAGAGTCCTAGCCGAACTATGTCCGGCAGGATTGGGATGCGCATGACGAAGAAATTTGCCGCCCACCCACCACACACTTAGTAGCCACTGTCGATGACTTAACCGACATGCTCGACTTCGACTCCGAAGACATCAACGGTATGGACGACGATGCAGGAGATGGAGAGGAACCACTTCCCACAGGGCACTAGACAGCCACCTCATCATACGATATATACATGGTGGACACACCCAAAGAAGGCAATGGCGATGAGACAACGGAGGATGAGCCCTCCAAGAAGCTACCCAAGCGTCGGCGTCAGAGGCGCCGCTCTAAGTCCCGCCAAGGCAAGAGTGGTGATACTGGCACCGGAGATAATAGCACTCCAGACAGTGCCCAAGACAACAACAATCCCCTCCAGCAAGATTTAGAGCAGGAGGATGGAGGAGCCAGCCCTCTTGAGAGAGCGGCAGATGGAGAGGCGGAGGATGATAATTACATGCCTCCCTCCGAAGACGAGGCAAGCCTCGACGATGACGAATTCGTCGTGACAGAGGATCCCGTCGAACAACAGTGCTTCAAGCGTCAGCTTATAGCCACGGCAAATAGCCTTAGGAAAAAGCAGCAGCAGCTTCAAGCTGATCAAGATTTGCTAGCCAACAGATGGACCGAAGTCCTGGTGGCCGAGGAATATAAACTCGATCGCCCCTCCAAGAGTTACCCAAAGTGCAGGTTTCTACCCCGACTGGAGGAGGAAGCACCAAAACCTACATCCCCGGCGTATAGCGCGGCTGATCGGCCACCTCGTGGCCGCGACAGAGAAACATTCCAGCCAAAAGCTCAGCCCACACCCCGACGCCATTCAAATAAAAATGCATGGGGAAATACGCCAGACCTGCGAGACATATTGGAGGACAAAGCAAAACGTGCAAGATCGATCTACGGATCACGAGGGCGCGCCACTATGCGAGACGATAATCGTCACGCCGGATACAGTAAAAGTAAGTCCGGCCGGGCCGAACACAGCGGGCAAGACTCATTTGAGCTGCGTCGCCACATAGCCTAGTATAGAGGCGCCACACACCCCCTATGCTTCACAGACGAAGTAATGGATCATCAAATCCCAGAGGGTTTCAACCCCGTAAATATTGAATCATACGACGGCAGAACAGATCCTGCAGTATGGATCGAGGATTTCCTCCTGCACATCCACATGGCCCGCGGTGATGACCTACACGCCATCAAATACCTCCCACTAAATCTCAAAGGACCATCTCGGCATTGGCTCAACAGCTTGCCAGCAGAGTCCATTGGCTGTTGGCAAGAACTGGAAGCCGCATTCCTCGACAACTTTCAGGGCACTCATGTGCGACCACCAGATGCTGATGACTTGAGCCACATAATCCAGCAGCCAGAAGAATCGGCAAGGCAATTCTGGACACGGTTCCTAACAAAGAAAAATCAAATCGTCGACTGTCCGGATGCAGAGGCCCTAGCAGCTTTCAAGCACAACATCAGCGACGAGTGGCTAGCCCGGCACCTTGGCCAGGAAAAGCTGAAATCTATGGCAGCACTCACGACACTCATGACCCGCTTTTGCGCGAGAGAAGACAGCTGGCTGGCTCGCAGTAATAACATATCAAAGAACCATGGTACTTCGGATACCAAGGATGGCAATGGTAGGTCACGTCGCAACAAATATAAGCGCCGCAGTAACAGCACCAATACCGAGGATACGACAGTCAATGCCGGATTCAAAGGCTCTAAACCCGGTCAGCGGAAAAAGCCATTCAAAATAAGCACTCCGGGCCCGTCCAGTTTGGACCGTATACTCGATCGCTCGTGCCAAATACACGAAACCCCCGATAATCCAGCCAACCACACCAACAGGGATTGTTGGGTGTTCAAGCAGGCCGGCAAGTTAAATGCCGAAAACAAATATAAGGGATCACATAGCGATGATGAGGAGGAGCCCCGGCAGCCGAACACCGAAGGACAGAAGAGGTTCCCCCCCACAAGTGCGGACGGTGAACATGATATACACAGCCCACATCCCCAAGAGGGAGCGGAAGCGTGTGCTCAGGGACATATATGCGTTGGAGCCAGTCGCACCAAAGTTCAACCCATGGTCCTCCTGTCCGATCACCTTCAATCGCAGGGACCACCCCACTAGTATCCTCATGGCGAATTCGCCACACTGGTCCTAGACCCAATCATTGATGGATTTCACCTCACTCGAGTCCTAATGGACGGCGGCGGCAGCCTAAACCTGCTTTATCAGGACATAGTGCGCAAAATGGGTATAGACCCCTCAAGGATCAAACCCACAAAAACGACCTTTAAAGGCGTCATACCAGGTGTAGAGGCCCATTGCACAGGCTCAGTAACACTAGAAGTGGTCTTCGGATCTCCGGATAACTTCCGAAGCGAAGAGTTAATCCTCGACATAGTCCCGTTCCGCAGTGGCTACCATGCACTGCTCGGGCGAACCGCATTTGCAAGATTCAATGCGGTACCGCATTATGCATATCTCAAGTTCAAGATGCTAGGACCTCGGGGGGTCATCACAGTCAATGGAAACACAGAGAGCTCTCTCCGCACGGAGGAGCACACTGCGGCCCTCGCAGCAGAAGCACAAAGTAGCCTATTAAGGCAATCCACTAGTTCGGTGAT
Organism: Triticum urartu; assembly: GCF_003073215.2. Taxonomy (NCBI): domain Eukaryota; kingdom Viridiplantae; phylum Streptophyta; class Magnoliopsida; order Poales; family Poaceae; genus Triticum; species Triticum urartu. The sequence continues at coordinate 368,141,272 of NC_053024.1, forward strand.
TAAGAACCCGGACACCTTCAAGCGCGCCCATAGTAATCGGCAACTGGACCGCCTGGCACGTTCTGAGCTCGCATAGGAATGCGGCCCCCACCCTGGTCCCAGCCAAACGGCGAAATCCGTCCCACGCGTACTTAATTACGCATTAAAAATACCATGGGCACAGGCGGGGAGGGGGGCACGGCTGCGGCACACCCCAAGTCGCGTCTTAAACCGCACTAGGGTCTTCCCGCTTTGTTATTTTTCTCTTTCAGGACTTTAATCTCTGGAAACCCTGTCCGGCAGCATGATTGCCGAACACATGATGCAACAACCATGGAGGCAGAAAGCTACATCACACCGTGGAACTCCCAGGTGTATTACGATAACTAGTAAAATGCTTGCTTTAATACTACTCCTCAGCTCGCCCTTGGATGGGACATGTCAGATAGTCCTTTTTTTTTGCTTATCACACTACTTGTATCATTCTGCTTTAACGCACCTTTTTGAATAAACAATTCATAGCATTAAGACTATTATTGCATTCTTCCTTTTTTACATATATGTTCATTAACGACATCTAGCACCCGTACACTCTGGTACGGACAATACGCTAGGGGCTTAAGCATACCCCATAATACGGCGTGAGAAGTCCGAACACTTTCGATAGTGCGGCACCCCGAACTTATAGCATTATATGCATCAGCTCCGAATCATGTCTTGGGTCAATAGTTGGGTTTGCCAGGCTCCCATGTTTTGGTACCTTAAGTTCCGCTATAGCGGCTAAGGTAGCACTGGGAGAACTACTGCGATTATGCCCCAGTTCTGCTGGGCTAAGCACCTCAGTAGAGAAAGCTAAAACTGACTGTCGTGATAAGGCGAGAGACTGGTCGCTGTTTGAGAGGTTTCAAGTCCCTAAAGACTTATGCCGCTTAGAGCGAGGAGTCGGCCCTGTCTGGCTTAAGGCGTGTATCGCACCCTGAATTCGGCCTTCCGAATACTAGGGGCTTCACCGAAATTTAAAATTATGGAATTCTATGGCTAAGTGAGAGTGATAACGCATTATAGTCTGATTGCCTTGTTCGTTGTGCTGAGCACCTCCCTCGAAGGACCCATCAATGGGAACAAGAGTGCTCAGGTTTATCCCGAACACCCTAGCACTCGTGGCTTGGGGGCGGAAGCCGATGACTAGCCATCTCTCAGATTTGATAAACAGCCGAACAGAAGGTAATATTTTAAATTCAGACAAGCGTTGCATAGCGCATATGAACAAGTTTTCATCATACAGGATTACATGAGCAAGTTTATTCAAATATCACATCTTCCGCACACTCGTCCGCTACAAGACGGGCACCCTTCAGGACACCCTCATAGTACATCTCGGGGTGGCGATGCTCCTTGCCCTGTGGCGGCCCTTCCTTCACCAGCTTCACGGCGTCCATCTTGGCCCATTGCACCTTCACACGGGCAAAAGCCCGGCGTGCACCTTCGATGCAGACGGACCGCTTGATAACTTCCAGCCGTAGGCACGCATCCACAAGCCGCCTCACCAGGCCGAAGTAGCTGTTGGGAAGGGCGTCACCAGGCCACATCCTGACTATAAAGCCCTTCATGGCCTGTTCGGCCGCCTTGTGCAGCTCGACCAGTTGCTTCAGCTGGTCGCTCAGAGGCATCGGGTGTTCGGTCCCAGTATATTGAGACCAGAAAAGCTTCTTCGTTGAGCTTCCCTCCTCGGCCTGGTAAAACTGTGCGGCATCCGAAATGCTGCTGGGAAATCTGTGAATGCTCCTGGAGAGCTCCGGATTCGGGTAAGTAATAAGTAATTTACTTTCACATGCTTGCTTTGCATATAGAATGCCTTACCCGCCGCTATCTTCTTCATCGCATCAATCTCATGGAGGGCCTTTTGGGCTTCGGCCTTGGCACTCTTTGCACTCTCAACGGCCGCGGCAAGCTTGGACTCTCGCGTCTTCAAGTCAAGCTCCAACGCCTCATGCTTTGTCACGAGAGCGTGGAGCTCTTGCTGCACCTCGCCCACCCATGCCTCTTGTTTTCCCCGCTCGATGCGCTCCTGGGCCGCTTTTTTTCGGCCTCGGATAGCGCTTGCTTTAGGGTCGCCACCTCGGTCGTGGCCCCTAGCAAATTTACGATTATCCTGTCATTTTGCAATCGCATTCTTTTTATATATATCCATAGACTAGGTACTACTTACCTTTATTCTCCTCGAGCAGCCTCTTGGCAAGGCCGAGCTCTTCCTTGGACCCTTCGAGCTCCTGCTTCAGTGCGGCGACCTCCGTAGTCAGTGGGGCAGAGGCCAGCAGCGAAGCCTGCATACGCATATAGACATATTTATATTAGACTCCTGCGATATTGTTTGATCCTTTATTCGTCTTTTCTTTGTGAACACCGAACAGAGCATCAGGGGCTACTGTCTATGCGGTAATATTTTTCCTATATTTCAAATACTTATCTCAAAGCCTGTTAGAAGGCTGGCACAGGCTTCAGTCAGTCCGCTCTTGGCGGACTGAACCTTCTAGAGCACCGCACTCATAATAGTGCGGTGCTCTTCGTCGATGGAAGCGCTGCGAAGAGCTCCCAGCAGATTGTCCGGTGCCTCTGGATGGAGAGAGGTCACCGGCACAGGCGTCTTGCCCCTTTTGGAAGGAGGCCGCCTGCCCGAGTCCGGAACCACTAGAGGTTCCGGCACGGTGTTCGGCTGAGGGCCGAACTTGGAGCCCTCGGGAGCCTTGCTCCCTTTGCTCCCAGAGTTCGAAACGTCGCCTTGAGGCGCCTCCGGGACTGTTTCCCCTCGACCCGGTGCCTCTTGAGACAATACCTCGGCGTTGTCCGTAGGGCAAGGGAAGGTGGCGGTCGTAAGTGGATGCTATCTATATCTGACGAGGCCAGGGAGCCGTTCGACGATACGTCGATACAGGCTCATGGCAGTCTGCATAATCATAATTCGGCGTTAGGAGAAGCAGTGCGACAAAGGTATGCTATGAGTTAGTCTGGCATCCGAATACTTACGACTTTGCCAGGGGCTTGGCCCTGAGCAGCCACTCATCTTCGCCTTCGGCGGCGGTGGTGGAGTAGTCCGGAAGGAGAGTCCTTCCCTTCTTGGACCCTTCGCCCCCCCCCCCCCCCCCCGGTTGGGGCGTCCTTCCTTTTCTTGTCTCCCCCGACTAGAGGGGGAGCATCTTCATCTTCCTCCTCGTCTTCGAGGGAGGAGTGCGTCGCGGAGTTATCGGACGATGAGTCCGATAACACCTGGCGTCAGGAACTCTTTCGGGTTCCCTTAGCCTTCTTGTTCTTCTGTGGCACCTTGTAAGGAGCCGGAGTCAGCATCTCCGTTAGGAGAGCGTCCATAGTGTCTTCGGGCAGAGGGGCCGGACAGTTAATCTGCCCCGACATCTCCACCAAGTCCTGTCAAAGGCATGGATCTCAGACCCCGCACATGATTAAGCTAGGGGAAATAAAATATCCTACCGGATGTATAGAACTCACTGAATGCACTGGGCGCTTCACGCTTAGCCCGCGGTCCTCGGTGAGAGAGGGAGGGACCGCGGTGCCCTTGAACAACACCCTCCAGACGTCCTTATGCGTTGTGTCAAAGAGCTCACTCAGAGTCTGGTGCTAGGCCACGTCGAACTCCCACAAATTGAAGTCCCATTGTTGACACGGCAGGATCCGGCGGATGAGCATGACCTGGACTATGTTGACAAGCTTGAGATTTTTGCTTGCCATATTCCGGATACACTTCTGGTGTCCGTCCAGCTCCACTGATGAACCCTAGGACATGCCCTTCTCTTTCCAGGAGGTGGCTGCGTGGGGATTCCGGTTCGAAACTCGGGGCCGTCACCCAGTTGGTGTCGCGCGGCTCGATCATGTAGAACCACGCCGATTGCCACCCCTTTATGGTCTCCACGAAGGAGCCTTCAAGCCATATAACATTGGGCATCTTGCCCACCATGGCTCCGCCGCATTCTGCTTGTTGGCCCCCCAGCACCTTCGGCTTGATATTGAAGGTCTTCAGCCACAGACCGAAGTGGGGCCGGATGCGGAGGAAAGCCCCACACACGACGATGAACGCTGAAATGTTGAGGATGAAGTTCGGGGCCAGATCATGGAAGTCCAACCCGTAGTAGAACATGAGACCACAGACGAATGAATGGAGGGGAAACCCCAGTCCGTGGAGGAAGTGGTGGAGGAAAACTACCCTCTCATGAGGTTCCGGGGTAGGGACGATCTGCCCCGCGGCGTGCAGCCGATGCGCGATATTCGCGGCTAAGTATCTGGCTCCGCGCAGCTTCTTGATGTGTCCCTCCGTAACGTAGGAAGCCATCCACTTGCCTCCCGCTCCGGACATGTTTGGAGATGGTTGAGGAGAAGGATATGGACTTGGGCGTTGGAGCTCGAGTGCGCAAGAATGGATGAGCAAGGAGGAAGAAGGCGTGGGTAGAAAAAGGTTAAACCTTGTCCCTCTATAAGGGCGGCCGAAACTATGTGCCTCCACTAGCCTGGTAAACTCGCTTATCCCCCAAGCGCCGTAATCGATGGCGCGGTTGGGTTACCCACGCCCGTATTGATGAGAATCCCGTAATAAGGGGGACACGATCTCTGCTTTGACAAGACGTGTCAAGAAATTGCCTCGCGTTATGTGCGGGGCTAGTTAAAGGAAACGATTCGAATAATCACCGGGCCATGGCATAATGTCATGTTGCCAAAACGTGTCAGCAGGTTAGATTTGTGGAAATATTATTCTCTCTACGATGGTATGTGGAACTTATTTTGCAGGGTCGGACACTATCCTTGTATTCAAATTCTTCCGTGGTGTATTCGGAGGAGGAACCCGCCTTGCAATGCCGAAGACAATACTACGCGCCGGACTCATCGTCATTGAATCCTGGTTCAGGGGCTACTGAGGGAGTCCTGGATTAGTGGGTCTCCGGACAGCCGGACTATATCCTTTGGCCGGACTGTTGGACTATGAAGATACAAGATTTAAGACTTTGTCTCGTGTCCGGATGGGACTCTACTTGGCTTGGAAGGCAAGCTAGGCAATACAGATATGTATATCTCCTCCTTTGTAACCGACCTTGTGTAACCCTAGCCCCCTCCGGCGTCTATATAAACCGGAGGGTTTTAGTCCGTAGGACAACATACAATCATACCATAGGCTAACTTCTAGGGTTTAGCCTCTCCGATCTCGTGGTAGATCAACTCTTGTAATACTCATATCATCAAGAATAAATCAAGCAGGACGTAGGGTTTTACCTTCATCAAGAGGGCACGAACCTGGGTAAAACATCGTGTCCCCTGCCTCCTATTACCATCCGCCTTAGACGCACAGTTCGGGACCCCCTACCCGAGATCCGCCGGTTTTGACACTGATAGTTAGGATCATATTCTGAGCATGAATATGTAGGTGGAGAGCGTTTGCATTGCATTGCATCCAGATTTGATTTCAGTCCCTTAATGCCAAGTTTGACAGCCATGGCATTGTTCTGCTTTATTCTTTTCATGCGCGCAAGCTCATAATCATTATGATGCTATTCAGAATCTGAGATTCATGAAAACATAAAAAATAGTCAGATTATCTATGGAATGCATTGCAGATTCAACTCGGAGAGTGTCTCCCTATAAACCCCTGCATATGCAAAGTTCACCTCCCCAACCATGCTGACCAGACCACACACAGAAATACAAACCCCTTATGTCTCTATAATAGGCAGGCACACATTTCAAAACTGAAGTAGGAACATTAGAATCATATGAAATTCGTATTTGAACAAATAAATAAGCAATTATGAGTGGCGTAATGTTTAGCTTCAAGGGTGGAATGTTGGTAGTGCGACACAAAGCAAGTAGGCAGATTGTGTTCCATGTAAAAGATCGAAACCTATGTAAAAGCTGGAAATGACACTTTCTTTCTATACAATGCAGTGTTCGTTACCCACACATGATGGAAGAGATCACATAGAGAAATACTATTCACTCATGTCTATGGTTCCAATATTTAGAAACAGGGTGGTCCACCCTAAAACAATATTGACAACAAATATGACAAGGCAAGCATAGATGTAGTGAATCAATCATTTACTTGTGAGCTTACTAGGACAAGTATGCAGAATTGTAACTGCAGTAAGAGACCGTCCAAAATCTGAATGAAGAAGTTTGTCTAGCACTTACTGTTTGCAACTAATCGACGTGGATAATTGGATATTATATCAAATGAGTAAGAAAGACAAGTAAAATTGTCAACAAACCTGGCTTGCAGTAGTAATCTGGGTCAATGTCACTACGACCAACAATCCAAAATGACTAGTTTCTGTTCCGAGGGCCGGAATTTTGAAAACCTTGTGAACTTTAGAGGTACTAAAATTACCGAAATACATCTGAACCATTAAGTGTAGGTAGCACTGAGCACACAACAAACCCTAATGACAGTCTTGCCTAATGAGTAATGAATCAATTTGAAAATGGGTGATGAGGAGTGGCTGCTGAGTGTTGAGGACGTATCTCAAGATAAATCGGGTTGGCTTGGTGGGTGCTGCACGCCTGAGCCCTGGACGGACTGGGAAGGTAGGCACGGCAGCGCACCCGGGCAGCGGTGACGCTATTGGGCGAGCGGCTCCTAGCCTCCTGTTAGCCCGGCGTATCCTCCTAGAGTCATGCCGTCTGGGGACGGCAAGTCGCCAGCGAGGTAGGCGGCTGGGGGCAAGTAGAGATCGGAAGCGCGCAGCAGAACAGAGGGGAATCGGGGCCTGGGACGACCCAAAATCCCAGGGTGGGCCGGCCCACCATGGGCACCCTGTAGAGATACACACCCGAGCGGTGAACATGCATTTTCGAAACTAATTTAGGAACATATAGCTGACCAATTAAACAACTCTGTTTTAATAATATCAGATTCGTATTTGAACAACTAGGCTTGTTTAGCTTGATGGGTGGAGCAGTGTTATTATGACATGAAGCACGTATTCTGATCGTATAGTGATCATAAAAGGGGGAAACTCTAAGCATATTTTTTTAGCAAAAGAGGGTTTCCCCTCCGACTTCTATTAAAGAAACCACCACAGAACCAACATGATCAATTAAACCCTAAGCATGATCAATTAAACCGTATTATGGCTGTGCCATGGCAGATTTGAAGCTGCAAACTGTAGAAATGATATTTAGCATCCATTGTTTGCTTTGAACTAAGAACTAAATTCTAAGAGCTGAAAAGAAAGTAGAGTAACCAAGTTAAGATCTATTTTCTGGTTGAGATCAAAAGGTTGAGGAGATATGAAGTACCACCTCTCTTGTGGCGCCGTGTAGGCATCGGGGGTGCGATGGGTGTCGGTGGCGTTGAAGCAGATCTGCGACGGTAGATGGGTGCATCGGGGGATAAGTCCCGTTGTGGTGGAAGAGAAGGTCATGTGAGCGGCCCCGGCAAAGAGGACGACGGCACCGATGAAGCGAGAGGACGTGATGCAAGGCTATTGGTCTGTCGCCGTGGATGAGAATTGTCCATCTCTAGCAGTGGACGACGCGGTCTTGGTAGGCTCTCCGGCATGGTGGAGGACGGTGGCGATGGATGTGGTGGAGGACGGCGGCGATGGATGGGGTGGAGGACGGAGGCTGGTGTGGGGATGGGGTGTTCTAGCACGGACGGTGTATGAATGGGAAAATGGAGGGAGAGGTACGGGGAACCATGTTTTGGGGACAAGCTTGTCTGAAATATGGGAAAGTTACAAACTTAGCCCCCGTTTAAAATTTGGACGTCTCATCGGTTTGGGATAGGACGGTAATCTCGCATCTCGCCAATATTTGCCCAGAGCGATTTCGGGCGAGGAGAGGGTGGTTGGCACCCATGGTTGGCGCCCACGGTGTATGAACGAGGCTGACAGGTAGGGCGGTTGTGTCACGGCTGAGTGAAGTTACAAACCTGCCCCTATTGAAAATATTTGCCTACATCGATTTCGGCCGAGTCGGGTTTGTCTTGCCGCCCACCGTGTATGAATGGGGAATGGAGGGAGAAACAGAGGTCTTTTGGATGAGCTTGAATCAAATGAGTTTTGCCGCCCATGTTTGACACCCACAGTGTCGGAATGGGCTCAGAGGCGGTCGTGTCACGTTTAATTGAAGTTACTAACCTACCCCTATTTAGAGCAGTGGAAATCGGGCCGATGGATTGTCCGTGTAATGGGTAGATAGTAATTTCCATCTCCCAACCACTTGGCTTCGGGGAGACAACGTGGGAGTGGACATTTTGCTGCTTCTTTCAAATTTTGGGACAATAAGCATCCACGTTTACCCTGGCAAGTAAATTCGAATCCATTTTGTATTCCTATATGAATCTTTATAAATCATGCTATGTGTTTTTATATATCTTCAAAAGGACGACAAAGATGTATTCCACTGTCATATATGAATATGGTTTACAAATGCCGATACTCAAATTCAGAAACTAGAATCCATTTTAAGGTGAATTTGAATATTTGGAACACTTCATGTCCAACTCAAATGTCACACACAGCATAATGTGTACTCCCATTTCGATATGTACACAAGCGATGTATCAAGATTCAAATACCGAGTCAATCAACCAAGAATGTACAGAACTAACAGACATATAAACACTTATAGAGTATATGGATCAATAATATCAACTAACATACATAAGGCAGGCCGTTGTACTTTTTTTGGCTACAACAGCATCCTTTTTTTAGCCAGCATCTTGGCCCTTTCCGATGCGTGCCACTTATGGTCCATGTATACTACTACTATTGCTGAATGCACATTCAGCCCGATTGGCATATTTGTAGGTCTGGCACAACAATCCAAGTGAAATGTCTCCGAGTCTTATCAATTAATACAAACTTGTGCTCAAATAAAATTACAAACCAAAAAACAAAAAAAATCAATTATTACATGATCTCTAAAACAAATGGTTTGATTGATTACATGAACAGACAACACAAAGGTTATTCAACTATGGGAAGAACATTTCACCTATGATTTACCAAGTAGGAATTTAATTTCCTTTTTTCCATCAGGACCTTAACAATCTGGTCAGTCTCAGCTTGCTTCGTTTTGAAATCCACCAAATATTTAATGGTTGTCTTGAGTACTACTTGTGATTGTGTTGTTTGCTTCCTCAACATGTCAACTTCATCTCTAAATGCAGAAGCAGAATCTCTTTCTACCACTAGTTTAGCCTCTAGAGCATCAGCAGTTGGCAATTCATAATGCATGATTGGGCCGGTGCCACTGCTGTGGGATGATGCAACGTCCATGGGGACCTCGCTCTTTGATCTTGGGCTAACCTGTTTTGCCATTAAAGTTCCGATTGGACTCAGAAAAGTTGAAGTTAGCAAATCATCTCAACTGGGAGTTATAACCGCAAACCAGTTAAACAAACAAGGCATTAAAGAGTTTCAATTGGATTCTGAAAAGTAGTTATTAACATCATTGTAACCCGTTGTTGCAGCAGCAAAGCAGTTAAACAAACAAGTAGATATTTATATTAAGGAAAACAGGTAATTCTTAACAGTAAGTATCAAACACATTGATATGCGCAGTCTACAATATGATTAACAGGCTGTGCCATTATGTAATCAGTAGCAAACTAAATTAAGCCAAGCAATGTTATTGAACAATTTTGCAATAAGTGGCTAACTAAAATTCCGAGAAGCAGGTAACTGAACTTACGCTAGTTCTTTGTACAAGCACACTGCAACTTCTTTTTCACTTACAAGGTTGTACGAAGGAGTCCATGGCATCAATTGCTTGGATACGCAGTCCCAATACTTCTTTCTGCCCACACTGCATGGGTAAGTTGAATGGTTAATCTGGTAAGATGGTGCGTCCTTGATATGTTATATGAGGACGTGTAGTCAGACTAGTTGTAGACAAACACATCACACTGGCTTTTACTGTATATTTCATGCGATTACTTTTGGCATATCAAGATCTAAGCAATCTACAATAGGGCGAAAAGACTGGCATCCTTCACATTATTAGCGAACTCAGTTCATAGAAACAAGTAATTCAACCATTCTGTGGGTAAATCAAAAGCGCCACTGGAATATTTTTCACTATCCAATCATACACGCAAAAAGGGGTGACGCCACCATAGGGGCTGGTATGGGCGGCCACCTCAGGTGGCTGGAAAGTGTGCACCTAGTTTGAGTCGTCCAGGTTGGCCCATGATAGTTTTGTTCATCCCAACGCACGGGCAGGCAATGTAAAAAATGAAGAAAAATGTTTCAATTTGGATGGGCCAATAACATAAGTGCAAGGCAGGCCCTATAGCCGGTTCGCGGCCCAAAAGAGCGCCTCCCATATCGATCGACATAAGGAAAAATTCAAATTCATTCGCTCTAGCCTCTAGTATGGTTCGCTCCTAACCTAGCCGCCGCTGGACAGACCGACACAGCACTTCCTCTCGCCCTCGTTGGAGGGCGGTCGCCGGGCTTCAAGCGAACCGAAGGACAAGAAGATGAAGATCCAACCCTGGGTGTAGCCTGCGTGGGAGGCAGCGGCGGCAGCATGAGCATGGCATCGAGCTTGCGCAAACGGACAGTCGCAGCTTGCAAGAGTAGCATGCGCAACGAGCAGGTACATCACGTCCCTTATTATATCTGTCAGGACCGGATTTTCAGGATATTAATTTCCCAGAAAATGTCCCTTGTGCTCACCAGCACCAGGATTACTGTTAGCTGATGAGACACCAACTTGATACAGAAACTCCAAGCAAAATACAAAAGAATGTAGTACGAGACCATTCTGGCCTATGAGTACAACAAATGGTTTCTAGTGGTTAATGGCGGAAGCGGTTTGTGGTTCATCAGTGTCTATGGGACTCCATTTCCCACAGGAACAGCTGACCTGGATAACTCCTATCTTCGCGAGGCTACTATCACCATTGCGTAGGTTCCGGGGCTGTTATCGCAACGCTCCTTTCCATGCAAGAAATCTGGCCAAGACAATAGCCAGGGACAAGCCAGTGAGTACTTTGAATGTACTTGCAAACATTATGAACACAGGTATAACATATCAATTGATAATCATGCTTTGAAATATTTTATGATTACAAAGTCAGTCGCAAAATAAGAATCCATGATGCACGCAAGTAGGTTATTCATATACAACATGAATATGCAATAAGGGAGTAGAAATAGAATGCACCGATCGGGTGTCTGAAGCGACGCCTCGAAAGGATAATAATATAAAGCATGCCTCAGTAGGGCGTCTGAGCGACGTCACATAAAGGGCTTATAAAGGAAATAAGTAGCAAAAATGCCACAGTCGGGTGTCTATGCGACACCACATAAAGGGCTTATAAAGTAAATGAATAATAAGCATGCCACAGTCGGGCGTCTCAGCGACACCACATAAAGGGCTTATAAAGTAAATGAATAATGAGCATGCCACAGTCGGGCGTCTCCGCGACACCACATAAAGGGCTTATAAAGTAAATGAATAATGAGCATGCCACAGTCGAGCGTCTCCGCGACACCACATAAAGGGTTATATGAGAGTAGTCACAGTGAATATCCAGGAGGTAGAACCGTCCCAGGTATACTCAATAATTAAAATAATGTAAATGGTTAGTCCATAATAATAGTAATCATAATCATCATAAGTCACAAGTCATGATCCATGTTCTGGTTTAGCAAAAAAAATTCTCCGAAGACCGACACTTGACCCATCCCAGACTGTAGTCCTTAACCATGGACACGGCTATTCGAATAGATATAATCTCTACAGAGGGTGTACTCTTTACCCACGAGTAACGGATTCCTTTAGTCCATCGGGACTAATTCCGTCTATGATCGTTTAATTGAAAACACACCTGACCGCACACACACCAGCCTAACTTACCCTGTCTGGAATCACCCACGATACCCGTTAAGCAAAACTCTAAGTGGGGAGGCTACAACCTCGACTAGCATGGGATCACAAAATTTATAACGCACGCAAACTAGGGGAGCTACCCCCTCGGCTCCAACCGGAAACACCCATGCCCCCGGACCAGGTGGCATGCCTACCGGATGCAGCCGGTATCTTCCACCATGGCCTCTCTGTACGGTGTGCGCTAGGAAGGGGTTGAAAACTTACTGAACCGTACCCTACCTATGGCAGGGACAAGTGGTAGTATGGGGGTTACTGGAACAAGACTCGATCTATGGTCGACTCAGGAGGTTAAAGCACTTCCTGCATGATTAGCATAAGAAATATATTTCACACCAATCAGATAGAATCACCACTCATCATACCTCACCATGCTTTACCGGACACAACCGTCTCGACGAAGTACTAGAGACAAGCTCGTGTCTACCCAAGACAGAGGCTTTCCCGGATTCCTTCCGGTAGGCATGAAAGGTATACGAGGGTGATTACTGTCACAAACATGTCAAATTCCAACAGCACGGAATCATCAATATGCACTAATGAGTATGATCATATCATCACATAAAATAACGAATACTCCGAGTCAAGGTGGTGTTGTAACCGTATCAGACAACACACAACAATATTATGCCAGGGTTCAAAATGCTTGTCTTCAAGAGTATGCAAGTGGGAGTGCATTTTTTTGAAAGTTGCCTCCCTCTCCAAAATCCTAATTAAGAAAAATTCAAATTAACGCATAGTTTCAAAAAAGTACAAAAATGTTGTTTGAATATTTTTCAAATAAATATGAAAATAAACTAGAAAAAAATTGAGAAACAACAAAAAAAGAATCAAATAAATTGAACTTATATTTAAAAAGTTATAGCTAGTCAAAGTTTAGTCAAAATCTGTTTTTAATAAAAATCAGAAAAAGAAAACGGTTCGGCAGCACTTACGTTTTCCCCTAGCGAAGGCGTATTTGGTGGAATGCGCTTCCACTTAAAACACGCTTCGGCGGGGCTGGGTCACTGATAGTGGGTCCATCGGGCCCACTGGTCAGGTTTGACCAGTCGCCCGCGCCTCCTTCCTCCTCTGTCCGAGCGGAGGCGGGGCTCCGGCGATTGCCGCCAACGAACGGTGGCTCCCCGAAGGGTTCCGAGGGCAGGGATGGATCCGCTGGTCCATGGCGGTCTTCCTAGTGGTCGAAAGGCTGGCGGGGACGAAGGGAGTCGCTGGCGGCGAGCTCCGCGGTGGACGGTGGCTTCGGGAGGATTTGGGGTCTTGAGGTACGGTGGCTCCCGATCGGGTTTGAGAGGTGGGGTGGCTTCGCAAGGTCGAGGGGAAGAGGATGGTTTCATGGGAGGGGTTAGGGGCCTCGGTCTTGGCCGGATTTTACCGGAACATGGCGGCGGCTGAACCTGCCGGAGATGGGAGAGAGGATGGCTTCTGGCCAACTGGGGAGGAGGGGGACTTCCTACTACTCGAATAAGGCTGCTGACGAGCTTAGGCGTGATCGGGAGGGCTATTTATAGCCCGGAGAGGTCGGTTCCCGCGGCCGCGGATAAGAGCGCCGGCGAACCGCTGTTCTGTTGCTAGCAGGGCGACGTGGAGGCGATTGGAGCTGGTCGGCGCATTCCGACAAATTCCCCATTGCTCAAGGGGCGAGCTGGCGCGCGCGTATGGCTTGGGCGGCGCTGCCAAGGCCGGGGCCTGCTGCGGCCGTGAGCTAGCCGCCATGGCCGTTCTGGCGGCTACGCTGCAGAGGTCCAGGAGGTGGCCAGGGCGGCTCTGCGATGAGGGAGGGGATGGGGCGCGATGGTTGTGAGCGGGCATGGATCGGACCGAACGTGGGGAGGCGGCAACGGGACGCGGCGACTCGGGCGCAAGCACGTGCAACACGCGCGTTCTGGCCGCGCCCAGAGCACGCACGCGAGGTGCTCAGCAAGATGCCAATGCCTGCCAGGGGGCTCTAATCCACATGAGGTTTAGCAGGGTGGTGCTATAGGCTAAGGTAGATTAATGAGACATGTTGTTTAGACAAAGCAAGCAGGTTCAAAATGCAAACTAGGTTTCATGCCAATTCTATTCATGAACTCAAGGTGTTCGACAAAATGCTATGGTCATCTAGGCATCTCTTGGGGTGGCCAAAAACTCCAGATCAGAGTCTCTTTAGACGATAAAGAGGGTGGCAAGGTTAGTTTGACAAAAACAAAAACTCCCTAGTGCAAGTTTTTGAGAAAACCAAATCTGGGCAGAAAGTAAAGGGGGTTATTGCATGGACCAAAAATACTCCAATGGGCCAATCTCCTGGACTTAAGGGTTTGGTAGAGTGGTCTATAAGCCGGAGAAAGATTATGGGCACTAGAGCAAAACAAAATAGAGTTGTAGTAGAAAATACCAAACTGGATCAGAGAGCAAAAGAGGATGATTTGCTCAAATTTTTCAAAGAACACCAATGTTTTTTTTGCATAAAGTTGAATTATATACTCCTACTAACATCTCCCAACTTTTGGTGGAATTTATAAAGAAATATTTAAATAGGTTGTAGTGCAAATTACAAACCGGACCAGATTTGAAAACTTGGGATAGGGCTCAAAATATCCAAATCACTAAAAGAGATTTTTGCATAAAAGTGATGTGGGAACATCACATGACATCCCAAAATTTTGGTGGGGATTTTAAATAAGTATTTGAAAGGGTTGTAGTGCAAATGGAACCCTAAAACTTATGAAAAATCATTTTTAAAGAAATAAAGCTCAGGGAAAATAATTGTAGAAATAATTCCACTGATAAAAAGAAATGGTCTTGGGAAGATATACAAGTCCAACAATATTTTTGAAAGGTTTTCACTTGGGGTGAAAACTCCACAATTCAGGAGAAAAGAGTGGTTCTAAATTAAAAGAAAATCCAGAAAATAAAAATTTAATTTACCATGGCAAAATTTTAATTAATAAATCATGGTTAAATTTTTGGGGTGTTACAACACTACCCCCCTTAAGAAAAATCCCGTCCTCCAGATTTGCTAAGGGTTGTTTTGAAAAGAAAAACTCCTACTACTAAAAATAATATCACCAAAAATAACCATCCTACCTGTGTAATAAAATGTGGCTACAGTGAATGGGCAATTAAGTGGTCTAAAACTACAGTGCGGAATACTGGCGCTGCGTGGAAAAATCCATGCTTGGGGAAAACGAGAAATTTCTACTTTTGGTTACAGTAAATTTTGAATAAATTTCTAAAATACGCCCACGACACCCGTTAAGCAAAACTCTAAGTGGGGAGGGTACAACCTCGACTAGCATGGGATCACAAAATTTATAACGCACGCAAACTAGGGGAGCTAACCCCTCGGCTCCAACCAGAAACACCCATGCCCCCGGACCAGGTGGCATGCTTACTGGATGCAGCCGGTATCTTCCACCATGGCCTCTCTGTACGGTGTGCGCTAGGAAGGGGTTGAAAACTTACTGAACCGTACCCTACTGTGACGCCCCGAGACCGATGCTCCAGTTGCCTTCCATTTATTTTCTTGTTGCCATGTATGGGTTGCCATGATTGTGATAATAAATTGTTGCATCATCATGCTTGTGTTATCTTTTCTTCTCACTTTGTGCATTCCATCTTCATGTATGTTGCCATGTGCATTTGCATCCATCATGTTCATGTTGCCTTGTTTCTATTTGTGTGCTTGGGTGTGTTCTTCCTCTTGCCTTCCCTTTTCTTCTCCTCAAGCTCCAATTTGGTTCCACCAAGTTTCATCAAAACCAAGTCAATGCTTCCAATTCTTTCTTTTCTCCCCATTATTGCAAGTGGCATTTCTTCTTCTCCAGAGAAATGTTCACTATCTGTCTAAATTCCGTAAACCATGCCTACACCTTCTCTGTCAAATTTCAGATCCTTTGGAGTTGTTTTGATTGGGTCCAAAAATGGCTCAAGTTTGAATCTAATTCAAACTTGAATTATTTTTCTACCTCTAAAATGTCCAAACGAATTTTATCCAATAGAGCATAATTCCTAGAGCATGAGGATACTCTTATATCTGCCAAATTCATTTCCTACCTCCATGGCATTTTCCTTTTCTTCAGCTGCGAATTTCAAATTTACAGATTTAAGAAGGAAAGGAAAGCCCTCCCAGTGCAGCCACTTGGGCCTTTCCCCTCACCCGCAGCCCAACCAAGCCTAGTAGCAGCTCCAGCGCCGCCCACCTGGCCCAACTCTGTTCACGGCCACCTGCCCCATTGCGTTGCCGTCTCTGTTCCAGAGACAGAGCGCTCGCGCTCGCGCCGTGAGCTTCACGGACGCCGAGGTCGAGCCGTCTTCTCCCCCTCCTTTTAAGCCCCAAGCCCGCGCCCTAGGGTTTCCTTCTTCCCCCTCTCGCCGCCGCCTCAAGGCCTCTACTTCCTCTTCTTCTTCTTCAAGAACAGAGAGCACCACCGAGAGCTTCGGCGTCTCCTGCTTGGTCGGAGGCCACCACAGTCATCTCCAGCATGTCAATCTTCTTCCTCGGCGTCGACTATGCCCGTTCAGACGTCTTCCCCGAGTCGGATCGCCAAGTTCCACGCCGACAGCCTCCTCCCCTGCTTCCTCTGCTTCATGGACAGCAAGTCCACCGGAGATCTTCGCCTCCCCGTCGTCGATCTGCTGCGTTCCCGGCCACATCTTCGTGTCCTAGATATACTAGGTATACCCAGACCCATCCCTGATCTTTCCTGTTGCTGATCGATCCCTGTACGCGTCGCTAGTTTCGTGCCTTCGTCTAGCTGTCGGTGCTCCGGCGAAGTCTGCAACGTTTTCCTGTAGTGTTGGGTTTGCTGTATCATGCTCGTCCAGCCCCGCTGTAGCTCCTGCCTCGCCATGCATCGCCGCCATGACCGCAAGCTACTGCTCCCACACATGCCCGCTGGCTTCATTGCTCATGCTGCCCTTGCTGCACCTTCACTGGCACACCTTCCCACACGCATATGTAGCTAGCAGCTCTCGCGCTCGACCGAAGCCTCGTCGTCCCTTGCATGCCTCTCCAGCCGGCGTGTCTGAAGCGAGCATGAGCTTGTCCTTGGGATCCCGCACACCCGAACCTTTGCTGCGCCCGCCTCGCCGCCTGCGCATCCACCTTCCAAACCCGCACCCCCGCCGGTGTTCTGCTGCACCGGCAGCCACTGCTTTGCTTGCAGTCATCGCCGGCAAGTTGCTAGGTGTTCATGGTATTTCCAAGACCGAGCCTCTGCATGCCTCACCTTTGCATGCATCCTCACACGCACTCCCCGCAAGATTCCGCCTTGCCGTGCCTCCTGCGTGACTAATGCCCGTGCTTTTGCACACTGCCTCGCCGTGCCTCGTTGCCGTGGTTGAGATGAGCTCCTACCTTGCTCCACCGCTCGCGCAACCGTACCTTCACAGTTTTCCGCAAGCCCGCCGCTGTCTGGTAGCTTGAATCCCCGCTGTTTTGCTTGCTTTCGTCGCCGGCGAGCATCGCCGTGATGCCATGGCTCGGAAGGCTCGGCCTTCTGTAGCTTGCTCAAGTAAATAAGCTTCCTCAGTTTCACAGAAACAAGTCTCATCCGGGTTGGTCAGCGCGCTCAATTTCTAACTGTGAGGTGTTGGGTTCGAGTCCCAGGCGTCTCAATTTTTGCACTGTTTTTCGTTCTGCACACACACTGTCACTCGGGCCAAATCCTCCTGGGCCGCTGTAGGTTCCTGCAGTTCGGCCTGGGCCGCTGCAGGTTCCTGCAGTTCGGCCCGATTGTGTTTTTTATCAGCCTTGCATTTTGCTATTTGTCTACTGCATTGCATATTTACAGAATTGCCATTGTCTTTAATTGTTTATAGCCAAATATCCATGCATCCAAATGAAACATGCCATATATGCATCTTGCTCAGATTTTCATGTTCTTTAACCGTATGCAAATTTCATCCATGTTTAAAATGTTTAAACTTAATGTTTGTTTAATTTTGCTTAAATGCCATGTTAAAATGATTTATCTCATAACTAATTAACTGTAGCTCCGAATTTAATAAACTTTATATGTAAATGGGGTGGAAAATGCCTAGTTTAACGTGGTGCACTTTGTTTTACTGGTTAACAATATTAAAATTGTGTTTAGGGCAGAACAGTACCAAATTCAAAATATGCATATGGGGATTTTTCCGGACTTGTTGTTTTGTTGTTCCGGCCTCATTTAAACTTGCCTAGATAGGTAGTTTTCATATGCTTCACCCCTTGTCATGATAATCAACATGTAATATTGTTGAGTACATAAACATGAGAGAACTAAATAAGTCATGTGGTGTTTCGTCAATATGCAACTCGTTGCATATTGATCTCCATTTAATTTGTAGGATTTTTTGTGCATTTTGCCATGCCTTGCCTCATTAAACTGGACATGCATCATAATTGATTGTGCATCATGCCATGATTATGTGGTGGTTGTTTACTATATTGTTTTCTTTCTTTCCGGTGTTGCTTCTTCGGGTTAGTTCCGATAACGTCGCGTTTGTGAGGATTCGTTCGACTACGTCCATTTGTCTTCTTCTTGGACTCATTCTTCTTCCTTGCAGGATCTCAGGCAAGATGATCATACCCTCGAAATAACTTCTATCTTTGCTTGCTAGATGCTCGCTCTTTTGCTATGCCTATGCTGTGATACCTACCACTTGCTTATCATGCCTCCCATATTGTTAAGCCAAGCCTCTAACCCACCTTGTCCTAGCAAACTGTTGTTTGGCTATGTCACCTCTTTGCTCAGCCCCTCTTATAGCGTTGTTAGTTGCAGGTGAAGATTGAAGTTTGTTCCTTGTTGGAACATGGAGATGTTGTTCCTTGTTGGGACATGTTTACTTGTTGGGACATCACAATATCTCTTATTTAATTAATGCATCTATATACTTGGTAAAGGGTGGAAGGCTCGGCCTTATTCCTGGTGTTTTGTTCCACTCTTGTGCCCTAGTTTCCATCATATCGGTGTTATGTTCCCGGATTTTGCGTTCCTTACGCGTTTGGGCTATAATGGGAACCCCTTGACAGTTCGCCTTGAATAAAACTCTTCCAGCAATGCCCAACATTGGTTTTACCATTCGCCACCTAGCCTTTTTTTCTTTTCCCTTGGGAGTCGCGCTCCTGAGGGTCATCATTATTTTAACCCCCCCGGGCCAGTGCTCCTCTGAGTGTTGGTCCAACCTGTCAGCTGCCGGTGGCCACCAGGGGCAACTCTGGGCTGGCCTAACCGTACCTTGGATAATCCGTTGTGCCCTGAGAACGAGATATGTGCAGCTCCTATCGGGATTTGTCGGCACATTCGGGTGGTGTTGCTGGACATGTTTTACCATTGTCGAAATGTCTTGTAACCTGGATGCCGAGTCTGATCGGAATGTCTTGGGAGAAGGAATATCCTTCATTGACCATGAGAGCTTGTGATGGGCTAAGTTGGGACACCCCTGCAGGGATTTGAACTTTCGAAAGCCGTGCCCGCGGTTATGGGTAGATGGGAATTTGTTAATGTCTGGTTGTAGAAAACCTGAAGTTGACCTTAATTGAAATACATCAACCGCGTGTGTAACCGTGATGGTCTCTTCTCGGCGGAGTCCGGGAAGTGAACACGGCGTTGGAGTTATGAATGACGTAGGTTGTTCTAGGATCACTTCTTGATCATACTTTTATCGACCGTGCTTTGCCTTCTCTTCTCGGTCTCATTTGCGTATGTTAGCCACCATATATGCTAGTCGCTTGCGGCAGCTCGACCTCATACCTTTTACCTTACCCATAAGCTTAAATAGTCTTGATCGCGAGGGTGTGAGATTGCTGAGTCCCCGTGACTCACAGATACTTCCAAAACCAGCTTGCAGGTGCCGTTGAACCATGCAGATGACGCAACCAAGCTCAAGGAGGAGCTCGATGAAGATCTTGCCCTTTGTGTTGCTTCGTTCTAGTTGATCAGTAGTGGAGCCCAGTTGGGGTCGATCGGGGATCTGTGTAGCTTTTCGGGTAGTCTTCTTTTGTTTTGGCTCCGTAGTCGGGCCTTGATTGTATCTGGTTGATGTAATGCTTTATTCATGTAATTGTGTGAAGTGGCGAGTGTAAGCCAACTATGTATCTCTTTTCCTTATGTATTACATGGGTTGTGTGAAGATTACCTCACTTGCGACATTGCTTTCAATGCGGTTATGCCTCTAAGTCGTGCTCTGACACATGGGAGATATAGCCGCATCGAGGGTGCTACAAGTTGGTATCAGAGCCTTCCCCGACCTTAGGAGCCCCCACTGCTTGATCGAATTAGCGGACGTTGTTGAGTCTAGAAAAATGTTTTGAGTCATTTAGGAATTATATATCGGAGAGTTTAGGAATTCTTTTTACTCCCCAGTCCCTTCATCGCTCTGGTAAGGCATCCTGACGTAGAGTTTTGTCTCTTCTCTTCTCAAATTTCACTAAATTTTTTTAGGATCACGCGGGTATCTTGGAATCGTTCCGATCGATTTGTGACGAGAACATTGTTCTTGGTGCCTCCTGTCATTTAGGGGTTGTGGCAGTGTCCTGGGGAGTTGAGCTCCGAGGTGTTGTCGTCACAATTTTATCGTTGCAGTTCTGGAATACCTGAGTTTAGTTCGCCGACATCGAAAATCTCTTTTATGCAGTTGTTGGTGAGATAACCTCGACACCACCCAGTACTGGGGTGGGAGTTCGGGAGTATTGCCATAACTCGTATAACGGATGCTTTTGGAAGGTTGAGGTAGACGAATTCCGAAGGTTTCTTGGTTATGTGTTGAAGGATGGATACAGCTAGATGTAGGATTTGCTAGTTTGGGTGAGATATTATGCTTCCCCTGTATCCCCAACACCTGATTGCATAACCGGAAAGTTTCGGGAGTTTATAAGTGGGAATTCAAGTAGCTCTTAGGATATCTTTCCGACAGGTTTATGATATGAAATTGGGGTTCGACGTCTAGTGGTACGCCTATTCACGGTTGGTTTTACAGTGGTCTCGTTGTGTCTTAAAGAGTCCTTGGCTATGCCGACTCGGGAACGCTTCGTATGTCATGTGCACTGCCTTGTACATGATGGTGTTGTATGATCGAGCCCGTGTAGGCCCCACCACGAAAACTTCGGACGAAATCTCTATCATATGTTTGTTCCGGCTTATTCTGCAAGCCAATCCTTTGTTTTTGTTTGGAGTTGTGGTATTCGAGTTGCTTCAATGTCAAGTGTTGATTCCATACCTTCCCCAAATTGTGTTCTCATACTCCGATGTGAATACTAATCCTTCTCGATAATCGAGATTGTTATGCCAATCTTGTTCTACCGGTGTGTCTCTCTTCAAGTGGATCCGATCACTTCAACATTCACAAGATCAATTATCAGTTCTTCTCAATGTTGTTTGCTTCATCCATCTCCAAGTTGCCTTTGTTTTTCCCGCCCTCCCTCCCTTGTTTTTCTTTAAGGACTCGGATTTCTTAATCGAGTATCCATCTTATTGATGTGAAGCCTCTCCATTCTTTTCCTTCAATGTTCTTATCCGGTGATTCTCATGAAGATACTAACGGAGCTTCTAGTTCGTCATTCTTCATTCTTTTCATCTCCGGTGGTTTCAAATCAAGCTTTCGGTGTTGATCTCATATCCCTTTTTCCTCGTTTCAAATACCTTCTCATACCGGTGCAACTCATAATAATTCACTTCTCGCTATTCATTTGTTCGGGAGTGCTGAAGATATCTCAGAAGGCTCGTCTTGTCTTTCAAGATCAGTTCAACCTATTTCGAGGTTGTTATCTCATTCTAGCCATTTAAATCTTACCGGTGCTTTCTCTCTTTTGAATCGTTCTACGGTGTTTCTTTTGAGTGGGCCCTAACCCATAGGTCTTTTCCCAGGATCTTACCTGACTCTTCTAATTTTTTCCGGAGCTATCCTAAATTCTTTTCAAAGTTTGTCGTAAGTATGATTCATCATCAGTCATATGTATTTCTCCAAGATCTTTCAAATTCTTTTCATCGTTGGCTCAACCTTTTCCATTCTTCATTCCGGAGTGCCTCAACAATTCTTGGTGGTGTTCTCATCGTCATTCTCAACATTTGAAGACCGAAGAAGGTTTTCCTCTAAATCTTGCTCCTTTGTCTTCAAGATTTATGGCTCTAGCTTCGTGCCATCCTCTCTTAATTGTTTTGGTTGTGAAAATTCTTTTCACCTATCCGGAGCAATTCAAGAGTCTACTCAGTTTGTTTATCCGGAACCCATCATCTAAGATTTATTCATTCCAGTTTTCAGTTATCATTCTCCAATCTTACCGGTGTATTATTCAAACATTCTCTATTTAGCTCATGATCTCTTCGTTCTCAGGGATCTAAATTCCCTCAAGCATCTTCGTTCATTTGTTAATTCTTCCCGGTGATTTGTGCCTTTTTCCAATTCCATTTTGCAAATTCTTACGGTGGTTCGTTCAAGAATTATCTTCCTTGTTTATCATATCAATTCATTCGTTGCTTCAATTCTACTAGTGGTTCATGGAACACCTTTCCAAGTTGACGCTATATCTATCTTAATCCTTTCTACGAGAATAAGTAGTATGGAAAATCCGTTGTTTGTCATCAATTTAATTGGTGAAGGATAAGCATAATGTAATTCTTATTCTTGTTTCATCGAGTGAACTCAATTCCCTATTCCGGAGGCTCATCAAATTCTCGGTTTCAATTGTTTCATCTTCTCTTTTTCCCGGAGTTCCAACATTTTACAACTATTTCACCACAGAGATTCATCTAAATCGGTACAAGGATTCACCTTGTGTTTTCAACTTCTTTTTCCTTCCGTTTGATCGTCCTTTTGTTTAACGGACTTCTTCATGAAGGTTCTACATGATGGTTCATAGAGGATTTAATTTCTTCTCGAAGTGTTCATCAAGATTCTTTTCAGAGGAGCTCAAGCATTCTTCATCTTGCAATCCGGAGTGCAATTTCTTTCTACCGTACCTTTGGAGGTGGTATTATGTCATTCTTGATAATTTGAGTTCATGTTTCATGATTCACATGTTATTAAGAATGAGGTATTTTAAATCCATCAATCTCGTCATTGGAGTTACCTTGGGTTATATTTCACCTAAAGCTTTCCCTAAGGATTGTTTCTATTTATGGTGCTTATAAATGATCCAAGTTCTTCTTTTATCCTCCCGGTGAATAAGTTTCTCGTCTCCTTGTTCTTATCAATCCAATTCTTTTCTCGTGAGTGGTTGGTTGTCACCTCATAATTTGAGATGTATTCTATAAGACCATATCAAGCGTATTCTTTTCGTTGTTGGTGTTCCAACAACTCCGTTTGACCCTTCTCCTAAAGATGCCTTTTCAAGCTCTTTTGTGGCAGAAGTTGGCATTTTCTTCTCCATTCTTTTCTTTCAATTATCTATCTTCTATTTTCTTTCTTCCGGAGGCCTTGTGATGTTGCTCTTTTCAATCATCATCTCGTATTGTGAAGATCATGTTTCTTTCTATGCTTGCCCATTTAACCGGAGTGTGCCTGCTGCTCAAGTTCTTTTCATCTTATAAAGTTTCTTTTCACTTTTCAACCGGAGTGCTGCCCGAATTTGTTCTTCCTTGTTTCTCTTTTTCTAACGGAGTGTTTTCAACTATGTTCATCTCTGTTGTATTCTTTTCTCGAAGTTGTTATACCTCTCAAGGTTCTTTGATTTCACTCATTTTTCAAAGAAGCAACTTAGTTTTACCTCTTCTCTTTCTCTTCCGTTTTCCCTCCGGTGCCATCCTAAATCTCGGGAGGAGATCCTCTCATAGTGGTGGAGTGTTGTGACGCCCCGAGACCGATGCTCTAGTTGCCTTCCATTTATTTTGTTGTTGCCATGTATGGGTTTCCATGATTGTGATAATAAATTGTTGCATCATCATGCTTGTGTTATCTTTTCTTCTCACTTTGTGCATTCCATCTTCATGTATGTTGCCATGTGCATTTTCATCCATCATGTTCATGTTGCCTTGTTTCCATTTGTGTGCTTGGGTGTGTTCTTCCTCTTGCCTTCCCTTTTCTTCTCCTCAAGCTCCAATTTGGTTCCACCAAGTTTCATCAAAACCAAGTCAATGCTTCCAATTCTTTCTTTTATCCCAATTATTGCAAGTGGCATTTCTTCTGCTCCAGAGAAATGTTCACTATCTGTCTAAATTCTGTAATCCATGCCTACACCTTCTTTGTCAAATTTCAGATCCTTTGGAGTTGTTTTGATTGGGTCCAAAAATGGATCAAGTTTGAATCTAATTCAAACTTGAATTATTTTTCTACCTCTAAAATGTCCAAACGAATTTTATCCAATAGAGCATAATTCCTGGAGCATGAGGATACTCTTATATCTGCCAAATTCATTTCCTACCTCCATGGCATTTTCCTTTTCTTCAACTCGAATTTCAAATTTACAGATTTAAGAAGGAAAGGAAAGCCCTCCCAGTGCAGCCACTTGGGCCTTTCCCCTCACCTGCAGCCCAACCAAGCCTAGTAGCAGCTCCAGCGCAGCCCACCTGGCCCAACTCTGTTCACGGCCACCTGCCCCTTTGCATTGCCGTCTCTGTTCCAGAGACAGAGCGCTCGTGCCGTGAGCTTCACGGACGCCGAGGTCGTGCCATCTTCTCCCCTCCTTTTAAGCCCCAAGCCCGCGCCCTAGGGTTTCCCTCTTCCCCCTCTCGCCGCCGCCTCAAGGCCTCTACTTCCTCTGGTTCTTCTTCCTCTTCTTCTTCTTCTTCTTCAAGAACAGAGAGCACCACCGAGAGCTTCGGCGTCTCCAGCTTGGTCGGAGGCCACCACAGTCGTCTCCCGCATGTCCATCTTCTTCCTCGACGTCGACTATGCCCGTTCAGACGTCTTCCCCGAGTCGAATCGCCAAGTTCCACGCCGACGGCCTCCTCCCCTGCTTCCTCTGCTTCATGGACAACAAGTCCACCGGAGATCTTCGCCTCCCCGCCGTCGATCTGCTGCGTCCCCGGCCACCTCTTCTTGTCCTAGGTATACTAGGTATACCCAGACCCATCCCTGATCCTTCCTGTTGCCGATCGATCCAAGTACGCGTCGCTAGTTTCGTGCCTTCGTCTAGCTGTCGGTGCTCCGGTCAAGTCTGCAACGTTTTCCTGTAGTGTTGGGGTTGCTGTATCATGCTCGTCCAGCCCCGTTGTAGCTCCTGCCTCGCCATGCATCGCCGCCATGACCGCTCGCTACTGCTCCCACACATGCCCGCTGGCTTCATTGCTCATGCTGCCCTTGCTGCACCTTCACTGCCACACCTCCCCGCACGCATCTGTAGCCAGCAGCTCTCGCGCTCGACCGAAGCCTCGTCGTCCCTTGCATGCCTCTGCAGCCTGCGTGTCCAAAGCGAGCACGAGCTCGTCCTTGGGATCCCGCACACCCAAACCTTTGTTGCGCCCGCCTCGCCGCCTGCGCATCCACCTTCCAAACCCGCACCCCCGCCGGTGTTCTGCTGCACCGGCAGCCACTGCTTTGCTTGCCGTCGTCGCCGGCAAGTTGCTGGGTGTTCATGGCGTTTCCAAGAACGAGCCTCTGCACGCCTCACCTTTGCATGCATCCTCACACGCACTCCCCGCAATCGTCCGCCTTGCCGTGCCTCCTGCGTGACTAATGCCCGCGCTTTTGCACACTGCCACTGCCTCGCCATGCCTCGCTGCCGTGGCCGAGACGAGCTCCTACCTTGCTCCACCGCTCGCGCAACCGTACCTTCACAGTTTTCCGCAAGCTCGCCGCTGTCCGGTAGCTTGAATCCCCGCTGTTTTTCTTGCTTTCGTCACCGGCGAGCATCGTCGTGATGCCATGGCTCGGAAGGCTCGGCCTTCTGTAGCTTGCTCAAGTAAATAAGCTTCCTTAGTTTCATAAAAACAAGTCTCAGCCGGGTTGGTTAGCGCGCTTAGTTTTCAAATGTGAGGTGTTGGGTTCGAGTCTCAGGCGTCACAATTTTTGCACTATTTTTCATTCTGCACACACACTGTCACTCGGGCCAAATCCTCCTGGGCCGCTGCAGGTTCCTGCAGTTCGGCCCGATTGTGTTTTTTATTAGCCTTGTGTTTTGCTATTTGTCTACTGCATTGCATATTTACACAATTGCCATTGTCTTTAATTGTTTATAGCCAAATATCCATGCATCCAAATGAAACATGCCATATATGCATCTTGCTCAGATTTTCATGTTCTTTAACAGTATGCAAATTTCATCCATGTTTAAAATGTTTAAACTTGCTGTTTGTTTAATTTTGCTTAAATGCCATGTTAAAATGATTTATCTCATAACTAATTAACCGTAGCTCCGAATTTAATAAACTTTATATGTAAATGGGGTGGAAAAATGCCTAGTTTAACATGGTGCACTTTGTTCTACTGGTTAACAATATTAAAATTGTGTTTAGGGCAGAACAGTACCAAATTCAAAATATGCATATGGGGATTTTTCCGGACTTGTTGTTTTGTTGTTCCGGCCTCATTTAAACTTGCCTAGATAGGTAGTTTTCATATGCTTCACCCCTTGTCATGATAATCAACATTTAATATTGTTGAGTACATAAACATGAGAGAACTAAATAAGTCATGTGGTGTTTCGTCAATATGCAACTCGTTGCATATTGAGGTCCATTTAATTTGTAGGATTGTTTGTGCATTTTGCCATGCCATGCCTCATTAAACATGACATGCATCATACTTGATTGTGCATCATGCCATGATTATGTGGTGGTTGTTTACTATATTGTTTGCTTTCTTTCCGGTGTTGCTTCTTCGGGTTAGTTCCGATAACGTCGCGTTTGTGAGGATTCGTTCGACTACGTCCGTTTGTCTTCTTCTTGGACTCGTTCTTCTTCCTTGTAGGAACTCAGGCAAGATGATCATACCCTCGAAATCACTTCTATCTTTGCTTGCTAGATGCTCGCTCTTTTGCTATGCCTATGCTGCGATACCTACCACTTGCTTATCATGCCTCCCATATTGTTAAGCCAAGCCTCTAACCCACCTTGTCCTAGCAAACCGTTGTTTGCCTATGTTACCTCTTTGCTCAGCCCCTCTTATAGCGTTGTTAGTTGCAGGTGAAGATTGAAGTTTGTTCCTTGTTGGAACATGGAGATGTTGTTCCTTGTTGGAACATGTTTACTTGTTGGGATATCACAATATCTCTTATTTAATTAATGCATCTATATACTTGGTAAAGGGTGGAAGGCTCGGCCTTATGCCTGGTGTTTTATTCCACTCTTGCCGCCCTAGTTTCCGTCATATCGGTGTTATGTTCCCGGATTTTGCGTTCCTTACGCGGTTGGGCTATAATGGGAACCCCGTGACAGTTCGCCTTGAATAAAACTCTTCCAGCAATGCCCAACATTAGTTTTACCATTCACCACCTAGCCTTTTTTCTTTTCCCTTGGGAGTCGTGCTCCTGAGGGTCATCATTATTTTAACCCCCCCGGGCCAGTGCTCCTCTGAGTGTTGGTCCAACGTGTCAGCTGCCGGTGGCCACCAGAGGCAACTCTGGGCTGGCCTACCCGTACCTTGGACAATTCGTGTGCCCTGCGAACGAGATATGTGCAGCTCCTATCAGGATTTGTCGGCACATTCGGGCGGTGTTGCTGGACTTGTTTTACCATTGTCGAAATGTCTTGTAACCTGGATGCCGAGTCTGATCGGAATGTCTTGGGAGAAGGAATATCCTTCGTTGACCGTGAGAGCTTGTGATGGGCTTAGTTGGGACACCCCTGCAGGGATTTGAACTTTCGAAAGCCGTGCCCGCGGTTATGAGCAGATGGTAATTTGTTAATGTCCGGTTGTAGAAAACCTGAAGTTGACCTTAATTAAAATACATCAACCGCGTGTGTAACCGTGATGGTCTCTTCTCGGCGGAGTCTGGGAAGTCAACACGGTGTTGGAGTTATGCTTGACGTAGGTTGTTCTAGGATCACTTCTTGATCATACTTTTTATCGACTGTGCTTTGCCTTCTCTTCTCGCTCTCATTTGCATATGTTAGCTACCATATATGCTAGTCGCTTGATGCAGCTCCACCTCATACCTTTTACCTTACCCATAAGCTTAAATAGTCTTGTTCGCGAGGGTGTGAGATTGTTGAGTCCCCGTGACTCACAGATACTTCCAAAACCAGCTTGCAGGTGCCATTGAACCATGCAGATGACGCAACCAAGCTCAAGGAGGAGCTTGATGAAGATCTTTCCCTTTGTGTTGCTTCGTTCTAGTTGATCAGTAGTGGAGCCCAGTTGGGGTCGATCGGGGATCTGTGTAGCTTTTCGGGTAGTCTTATTTTGTTTTGGCTCCGTAGTCGGGCCTTGATTGTATCTAGTTGATTTAATGCTTTATTCATGTAATTGTGTGAAGTGGCGAGTATAAGCCAACTATGTATCTCTTTCCCTTATGTATTACATGGGTTGTGTGAAGATTACCTCACTTGCAACATTGCTTTCAATGCGGTTATGCCTCTAAGTCGTGCTTCGACACGTGGGAGATATAGCCGCATCGAGGGCGTTACACCTACCTATGGCAGGGACAAGTGGTAGTATGCAACAAGTATGGGGGTTACTGGAACAAGACTCGATCTATGGTTGACTCAGGAGGTTAAAGCATTTCCTGCATGATTAGCATAAGAAATATATTTCACACCAATCACATAGAATCACCACTCATCATACCTCACCATGCTTTACCGGACAAAACCGTCTCAACGAAGAACTAGAGACAAGCTCGTGTCTA
Organism: Triticum urartu; assembly: GCF_003073215.2. Classification (NCBI taxonomy): domain Eukaryota; kingdom Viridiplantae; phylum Streptophyta; class Magnoliopsida; order Poales; family Poaceae; genus Triticum; species Triticum urartu. The sequence continues at coordinate 368,169,839 of NC_053024.1, forward strand.
CCTAAGACAGAGGTTTTCCTGGATTCCTTCCGGTAGGCATGAAAGGTATACGAGGGTGATTACTATTACAAACATATCAAATTCCAACAGCACGGAATCATCAATATGCACTCATGAGTATGATCATATCATCACATAAAATAACGAATACTCCGAGTCAAGGTGGTGTTGTAAACGTATCAAACAACACACAACAATATTATGCCAGGGTTCAAAATGATTGCCTTCAAGAGTATGCAAGTGGGGGTGCATTTTTTTGAAAGTTGCCTCCCTCTCCAAAATCCTAATTAAGAAAAATTCAAATTCACGCATAGTTTCAAAATAGTACAAAAAAGTTGTTTGAATTTTTTCAAATAATTATGAAAATAAACTAGAAAAAATTTGAGAAACAACAGAAAAAGAATCAAATAAATTGAACTTATATTTAAAAAGTTACAGCTAGTCAAAGTTTAGTCGAAATCTGTTTTTAATAAAAACAGAAAAAAGAAAACGGTTCAGCAGCACTTATGTTTTGCCCTAGCGAAGGCGTATTTGGTGGAATGCGCTTCCACTTAAAACACGCTTCGGCGGGGCTGGGTCACTGACAGTGGGTCCATCGGGCCCACTGGTCAGGTTTGACCAGTCGCCCGCGCCTCCTTCCTCCTCTGTCCGAGCGGAGGCGGGGCTCCAGCGATTGCTGCCGATGAACGGCGGCTCCCCGCAGGGTTCCGAGGGCAGGGGTGGATCTGCTGGTCCAGGGCGGTCTTCCTAGTGGTCGAAAGGCTAGCAGGGACGAAGGGAGTCGCTGGCGGCGAGCTCCGCGGCGGACGGTGGCTTCGGGCGGATTTGGGGTCTCGAGCTACGGTGGCTCCCATTCGGGTTTGAGAGGTGGGGTGGCTTCGCAAGGTCGAGGGGAAGAGGATGGTTTCACGGGAGGGGTTAGGGGCCTCGGTCTTGGTCGGATTTTACCGGAACGTGGCGGCGGCCGAACCTGCCGGAGATGGGAGAGAGGATGGCCTCTGGCCAACTAGGGAGGAGGGGGGCCTCCTACTACTCGAATAAGGCTGCTGGCAAGCTTAGGCGTGATCGGGAGGGCTATTTATAGCCCGGAGAGGTCGGTTCCCGCGGCCGCGGATAAGAGCGCCGGCGAACCGCCATTCTGTTGCTAGCAGGGCGACGTGGAGGCGATTGGAGCTGGTCAGCGCATTTCGACGAATTCCCCACTGCTCAAGGGGCGAGCTGGCGCGCGCGTATGGCTTGGGCGGCGCTGCCAAGGCCGGGGCCTGCTGCGGCCGTCAACTAGTCGCCATGGCCGTTCTGGCGGCTGCGCTGCGGGGCTCCAGGAGGTGGCCAGGGTGGCTCTGTGATGAGGGAGAGGTCGGGGCGCGATGGCTGTGAGCGGGCACTGATCAGAACGAACACGGGGAGGCGGCAACGGGACGCGGCGACTCGGGCACAAGCACGTGCAACACGCGCGTTCTGGCCGCGCCCAGTGCACGCACGCGAGGTGCTCAGCAAGATGCCAATGCCTTCCAGGGGGCTCTAATCCACATGAGGTTTAGTAGGGTGGTGCTATAAGCTAAGGTAGAGCCATGAGACATGCTGTTTAGACAAAGCAAGCAGGTTCAAAATGCAAACTAGGTTTCATGCCAATTCTGTTCATGAACTCAAGGTGTTCGACAGAATGCTATGGTCATCTAGGCATCTCTTTGGGTGGCCAAAAACTCCAGATCAGAGTCTCTTTAGATGATGAAGAGGGTGGCAAGGTTAGTTTGACAAAAACAAAAACTCCCTAGTGCAAGTTTTTGAGAAAACCAAATCTGGGCATAAAGTAAAGGGTATTATTGCATGGACCAAAAATACTCCAATGGGTCCAATCTCCCGGACTTCAGGGTTTGGTAGAGTGGTCTATAAGCAGGAGAAAGATTATGGGCACTAGAGAAAAACAAAATCGAGTTGCAGTAGAAAATACCAAACTGGATCAGAGAGCAAAAGAGGATGATTTGCTCAAATTTTTCAAACAACACCAACGGTTTTTTTGCATAAAGTTGAATTATATACTCCTACTAACATCTCCCAACTTTTGGTGCAATTAATAAAGAAATATTTAAATAGGTTGTAGTGCAAATTACAAACTGGACCAGATTTGAAAACTTGGGATAGGGCTCAAAATTTCCAAATGACTAAAAGAGATTTTTGCATAAAAGTGATGTGGGAACACCACATGACATCCCAAAATTTTGGTGGGGATTTTAAAGAATTATTTGAAAGGGTTGTAGTGTAAATGGAACCCTAAAACTTACGAAAAAATATTTTTAAAGAAATACAGCTCAGGGAAAATAATTGTAGAAATAATTCCACTGATAAAAAGAAATGGTCTTGGGAAGATATACAAGTCAAACAATATTTTTGAAAGGTTTTAACTTGGGGTGAAAACTCCACAATTCAGGAGAAAAGAGTGGTTCTGAATTAAAAGAAAATCCTGAAAATAAAAATTTAATTTACCACGGAAAAATTTTAATTAATAAATCATGGTTAAATTTTTGGGGTGTTACAACACTACCCCCCTTAAGAAAAATCCCGTCCTCGAGATTTGCTAAGGGTTGTTTTGAAAAGAAAAACTCCTACTATCTAAAAATAATATCACCAAAAATAACCATCCTACCTGTGTAATAAAATGTGGCTACAGTGAATGGGCAATTAAGTGGTGTAAAACTACAATGTGGAATACTGGCGCTGCATGGAAAAATCCATGGTTGGGGAAAACGAGAAATTTCTACTTTTGGTTACAGTAAATTTAGAATAAATTTCTAAATTTCTAAAATACGTTGGTCGTACCCGAGAGCACAGTGCTCTCTCTGGCTGATAGATGGACCCGGGGCCCACTGTCAGTCTCTTCTTCTACCTCTGGCTGTCTCTTCTTCCTCTCTCTCGCGCGCTTTCCCACGCTTTCTCCACCGGCGACATCTATCGCGTAGAGTATCTAGGTCGTACTGCGGTAGTGCGCAGCGTGCTAGCTGCCGGTGCAGTGTGCACTCACCTCGCGGGCCAGTGCACTGTCGGCACTGCTCGCGGATTCGCCTCCGAACACCGGCGATCGAGCGACGAGCGGTGCTGGTGGACTTCGCCCACCGTACACCAGTCTCGAGCTATAAAATGATCGAGGTGCTCCTTTCTTCTTCCTCAGACCTCGCCTCGCTTCTCCTTCTCCTTCCTTCTCCTCCATTTCTGTTTGCAGGAGCTCGAGACGAGGCTCTAATGGCGGAGGTGATGCCGGACTGGTACATGATCCTGGTGTGCGGAGGGTTGGCGGCATTGCTGGGGTTCTCCGTGCTCTTGTGCGCGATGATCCTCGATGATCGTCGTGATGCTGCTGCTCGAGTGTTAGCTCTCCGCGGCAGCGGCGATCATGCGGATTAGGTGCTGGTGTCGGGTGCTAACTGCTGTCAGTGTGCTGTAGGCAACTTGCACCTGAATAATTACCCACAAATCTCTCCTTCAGAGACTGTGGTGTGCAAGGGGGCGGGGTGATCAGTTAGGTGCAACACGTACACGTGGATTTGCAATTAGTGCACGTGGTCGAGTGGTTGTGGTTGTGAGTCTGCTGTCGTGGTGCTGCGTGAATAAAAGTCTATGTCATGAAGAGACATATGCTGTAACAACTCAGGAAAAAACATCTCGCTTCAGAAATTACCGAGAGTGAAATTAGTTAATAAAAATTAACAGTAGTAAAAACTACTCACATTAATTGAAACCAAATATTTAATTCATCGCACAAATTTAGGATCCCACGTACAAGTTGCAACACATCAATAAATGCTGGGACAATAAACATAGCAGTGACGTCTACAATGAAAACGGTAAATAGATAGGGTCTTGAGAAAACGTCTCTGGTACTGGGGCACACTCTTCTTCTATCGGGGGAAGCGGATTGACTAGTCGATGAATGCGTCTCTCCTGGTCGTGCCTCAGTGGTCTGCCGATGGCGATCTGAGGATTTAAATCAACGAGGCTCTGGAGATAACCCATTACCCGCTGGGTCAAACGCTCTTGAGTGATGACATACTGGGCAAGGTTGGCCAGCACTGGGTCTCTCTCAATTCGTCCACCGGGAAAAGATGCTACTTCTTCAGGTGCTGCACGACTCGGGAAGTAATAATACCCTCGTTCGCTGGCATAGGGTATCACGAATTGAAGGCGAGCAAGTGCTTCATACGCAGCAGCTTCTATGGCCATTTGCGGAGTCGGCATAGATTTACCCACAAAGGAGACTTCCGTTGGGTCTTTGTTTGGGTTCGCGGGAGGGATGTGCACCACTGCCCAATATTTCGAGGTGGAAGGGGTGATCCTCGATTTGAGCAACTCGTACTGGAGTGGATGGGTAGAACTCATGGTACTGCAGGTAAAGTCCCACAATATTTTAACAAAACTACCTGGGGTTGCATCTTAGTTCTCAGATAAATACTAGGGCTCGACATGGCAAAGAAATGGCTGTGAGGGTTGCGTACAAGGTGAGGGGTACTTGGCAAGGTCACGAGGTGGCCTTTTTTATAGCATCTGGGCGGGGTCATTTATCACTGTGAGGGGAAACTAGTTTGTCGGTTCTGCTCTATGGGGTCGGGGTCAAGGCCACAGATACACATATCTCACAAAAGTGATGTATAACTGTGGGTGTCGTCTGGGGTGGTTTTCGGTAGCTACGCCCGGAATTAAAAATGTAACCGTACACCAACATACTTATGCATGGCTATTAAAATAGGGGCGCATAAGCAGACAATATTTAATTATGGCGGTACAAGATCACACAATTACAGGGCGCGGACATACTACGACTCGGTACTACTTGAGTGATTTAGTCCACCTCGTTTATATCTAAGCGGGCGTGCCTTGTGGACGTCGAGGCTTCTCCACGGGTTTCACCGTCGGGGTTAGCTGGATGGGGCTGAGGAGCTGTAGGGTCGTGGTAGCGATGATGACCATCGCGGGGGTTGTTGGCCACGATCCCGTTGGAGCGTGTTCCCAAAAGGCGACGAAGCACTTTTGGGGACACCGAAGCATTTTGGTTGATGATTGGGGCACACCTCAAGGGCTCGATCGGTTGTCCGAACAGCACGACTGGGTTGTCGACGTCGGGCTCATCATCTCCTCTTGTCGGGACTCGGCGAACCAGTTCTCCACGAGCTGCGATCAGATCAAGGGTGATTTGATCGAACAGTTCCTCTAGTGCACTTACATAGCGCACCAGATGCAATAATGCAGGATCCGTCTCATGATCTCCGTTGGCAACCTGGGGTGGCCTACCATACCCGTCATGGCTGGGGTAGTAGTAGAATGAGTGGCAGTTAACTCTAGGCGACAAGTGCTGGAGTTGAACTATGGCCTCTCGAGCAGCTAGTTGGATGGCTTGTGGCTCAAAGGAAGTTGTCCTTCCGGTGAACCTGTAGGGGCGTTCTGGCGATAGACCCCTACCATAGACGTGCACAGTGGCTCAGAATTGACGGCTCTCACCGCTCATGGGCCCTTGGTACACAACATATTCTGGGGGCTCTTCTAATGCAAAGGCACGGCGGGTGAGGTTTGCTAGCACGGTCAAAAATCCTCCAAGGTTGGTTGCTGTGGTCTCATTGTGCACAATGGGGCTAGGCATTTTAGCTTGGTTTTGGCATAGAGGCTGAACTGCGCTGGGTTGGGGCTAGCATGCCCTTTTATAGAAAAAGGGGGCAGAGTCTTACTTCGCACGCTTGCGAAAGAGACAATTTAGGTGTCGGTCACTGGCGCGTGATCGACAGGCTAGACTGATAGGTTGGGCACCGGCTGCCAAAAGGTGTCAGGGTCACTGTGTGGCTATCTGACACGAGAAGCTTGGCCAGGGTTAGGTTAAGGTCTGGTGGGTTGGTCAACCTAGGTTTATTGACTTGGCCAAGATAGGATTAGCCGATGGTCAGCCTGGCTCTGATACCAAGGTTGTCAGGACCGGATTTTCAGGATATTAATTTCCCAGAAAATGGCCCTGGTGCTCACCAGCCCCAGGATTACTGTTAGCTGATGAGACACCAACTTGATACAGAAACTCCAAGAAAAATACAAAAGAATGTAGTACGAGACCATTCTGGCCTATGAGTACAACAAATGGTTTCTAGTGGTTGATGGCGGAAGCGGTTTGTGGTTCATCAGCGTCTATGGGACTCCATTTCCCACAGGAACAGCTGACCTGGATAACTCCTATCTTCGCGAGGCTGCTAATCACCATTGCACAGGTTCCGGGGCTGTCATCGCAACGCTCCTCTCCATGCAAGAAATCTGGCCAAGACAATAGCCAGGGACAAGCCAGTGAGTACTTTGAATGTACGCGCAAACATTATGAACACAGGTATAACATATCAATTGATGATCATGCTCTGAAATAATTTATGATCACAAATGTCAGTCACAAAATAATAATCCATGATGCACGCAAGCAGGTTATTCATATACAACATGAATATGCAATAAGGGAGTAGGAATAGAATGCACCGATCGGGTGTCTGAAGCGACACCTCGAAAGGATAATAATATAAAGCATGCCTCAGTCGGGCGTGTGAGCGACGTCACATAAAGGGCTTATAAAGGAAATAAGTAGCAAACATGCCACAGTCGGGCGTCTGTGCGACACCACAAAAAGGGCTTATAAAGTAAACGAATAATAAGCATGCCACAGTCGGGCGTCTCAGTGACACCACATAAAGGGCTTATAAAGTAAATGAATAATGAGCATGCCACCGTCGGGCATCTCCGTGACACCACATAAAGGGCATATAAAGTAAATGAATAATGAGCATGCCACAGTCGGGCGTCTCCGCGACACCACATAAAGGGCTTATATGAGAGTAGTCACAGTGAATATCCAGGAGGTAGAACCGTCCCAGGGATACTCAATAATTCAAATAATGTAAATGGTTAGTCCATAATAATAGTAATCATAATCATCATAAGTCACAAGTCATGATCCATGTTCTGGTTTAGCAAAAAAAATTCTCCGAAGACCGACACTAAGACCGACACTTGACCGATCCCAGACTGTAGTCCTTAACCATGGACACGACTATTCGAATAGATATAATCTCTGCAGAGGGTGTACTCTTTACCCACGAGTAACGGATTCCTTTAGTCCATCGGGACTAATTCCATCTACGGTCTTTTAATTGAAAACACACCTGACCGCACACACCAGCCTAACTTACCGGTGTCTGGAATCACCCACGACACCCGTTTATTAAAACTCTAAGTGGGGAGGCCACAACCTCAACTAGCATGGGATCACAAAATTTATAACGCGCGCAAACTAGGGGAGCTACCCCCTCGGCTCCAACCGGAAACACCCATGCCCCGGACCAGGTGGCATGCCTACCGGATGCAGCCGGTATCTTCCACCATGGCCTCTCTGTACGGTGTGTGCTAGGAAGGGGTTGAAAACTTACTGAACTGTACCCTACCTATGGCAGGGAGAAGTGGTAGTACAAAACAAGTATGGGGGTTACTGGAACAAGACTCGATCTATGGTCGACTCAGGAGGTTAAAGCATTTCCTGCATGATTAGCATAAGAAATATATTTCACACCAATCAGATAGAATCACCACTCATCATACCTCACCATGCCTTACCGGACACAACCGTCTCGATGAACAACTAGAGACAAGCTCGTGTCTACCCAAGACAGAGGCTTTCCCGGATTCCTTCCAGTAGGCATGAAAGGTATACGAGGGAGATTACTATGACAAACATATCAAATTCCAACAGCACGGAATCATCAATATGCACTCATGAGTATGATCATATCATCACATAAAATAACGAATACTCCGAGTCAAGGTGGTGTTGTAACCGTATCAAACAACACACAACAATATTATGCCAGGGTTCAAAATGCTTGCCTTCAAGAGTATGCAAGTGGGGGTGCATTTTTTTGAAAGTTGCCTCCCTCTCCAAAATCCTAATTAAGAAAAATTCAAATTAACGCATAGTTTCAAAATAGTATAGAAAAGTTTTTTGAATTTTTTTCAAATAAGTATGAATATAAACTAGACAAAATTTGAGAAATAACAGAAAAAGAATCAAATCAATTGCACTTATATTTAAAAAGTTACAGCTAGTCAAAGTTTAGTCGAAATCTGTTTTTATTAAAAATCAGAAAAAAGAAAACGGTTCAGCAGCACTTATGTTTTCCCCTAGCGAAGGTGTATTTGGTGGAATGCGCTTCCACTTAAAACATGCTTCGGCGGGGTTGGGTCACTGACAATGGGTCCATCGAGCCCACTGGTCAGGTTTGACCAGTCGCCCGCGCCTCCTTCCTCCTCTGTCCGAGCGGAGGCGGGGCTCCGGCGATTGCCGCCGACGATCGGCGGCTCCCCGAAGGGTTCTGAGGGTAGGGATGGATCCGCTGGTCCATGGCGGTCTTCCCAGTGGTCGAAAGGCTGGCGGGGACGAAGGGAGTCGCCGAGGGCGAGCTCCGCGGCGGACGGTGGCTTCGGGAGGATTTGGGGTCTCGAGCTATGGTGGCTCCCGATCGAGTTTGAGAGATGGGGTGGCTTCGCAAGGTCGATGGGAAGAGGATGGGATCATGCGAGGGGTTTGGGGCCTCATCTTGGCCGGATTTTATAGGAACGTGGCGGCGGCCGAACCTGCCGGAGATGGGAGAGAGGATGGCCTCTGGCCAACTGCGGAGGAGGGGGGCTTCCTACTACTCGAACAAGGATGCTGACGAGCTTAGGCGTGATCGGGAGGGCTATTTATAGCCCGGAGAGGTCGGTTCACGCGGCTGCGGATAAGAGCGCCGGCGAACCGCCGTTCTGTTGCTAGCAGGGCGACGTGGAGGGGATTGGAGCTGGTCGGCGCATTCCGACGAATTCCCCACTGCTCAAGGGGTGAGCTAGCGCGCGCGTATGGCTTGGGCGGCGCTGCACTGCTATGGCCGTTAGCTAGCCGCCACGGCCGTTCTGGCGGCTGCGCTGCGGGGCTCCAGGAGGTGGCCAGGGTGGCTCTGCGATGAGGGAGGGGTCGGGGCGCGATGGATGTGAGCGGTCACGGATCAGAACGAACGTAGTGAGGCGGCAATGGGACGCGGTGACTCGGGCGCAAGCACGTGCAACACACGCGTTCTGGCCGCGCCCAGAGCACGCACGCGAGGTGCTCGGCAAAATGCCAATGCCTGCCAGGGGGCTCTAATCCACATGAGGTTTAGCAGGGTGGTGCTATAGGCTAAGGTAGAGCCATGAGACATGATGTTTAGACAAAGCAAGCAGGTTCAAAATGCAAACTAGGTTTCATGCCAATTCTGTTCATGAACTCAAGGTGTTCGACGGAATGCTATGGTCATCTAGGCATCTCTTTGGGTGGCCAAAAACTCCAGATCAGAGTCTCTTTAGACGATAAAGAGGGTGGCAAGGTTAGTTTGACAAAAACAAAAACTCCCTAGTGCATGTTTTTGAGAAAACCAAATCTGGACAGAAAGTAGAGGGCATTATTGCATGGACCAAAAATACTCCAATGGGTCCAATCTCCTGGACTTATGGGTTTGGTAGAGTGGTCTATAAGTAGGAGAAAGATTATGGGCACTAGAGCAAAACAAAATAGAGTTGCAGTAGAAAATACCAAACTGGATCAGAGAGCAAAAGAGGATGATTTGCTCAAATTTTTCAAAGAACACCAATGTTTTTTTTGCATAAAGTTGAATTATATACTCCTACTAACATCTCCCAACTTTTGGTGGAATTTATAAAGAAATATTTAAATAGGTTGTAGTGCATATTACAAACTGGACCAGATTTGAAAACTTGGGATAGGGCTCAAAATTTCCAAATGACTAAAAGAGATTTTTGCATAAAAGTGATGTGGGAACATCACATGACATCCCAAAATTTTGGTGGGGATTTTAAAGAAGTATTTGAAAGGGTTGTAGTGCAAATGGAACCCTAAAACTTATGAAAATCATTTTTAAAGAAATAAAGCTCAGGGAAAATAATTGTAGAAATAATTCCACTGATAAAAAGAAATGGTCTTGGGAAGATATACAAGTCCAACAATATTTTTGAAAGGTTTTCACTTGGGGTGAAAACTCCACAATTCAGGAGAAAAGAGTGGTTCTGAATTAAAAGAAAATCCAGAAAATAAAAATTTAATTTACCATGGCAAAATTTTAATTAATAAATCATGGTTAAATTTTTGGGGTGTTACAATATCTAATTCAACTCTTCAATTTCTGGCCAATAGTTAAACCTGGCGGTGTTGCAAAACTGCTTGTATGTAGGGAATCTATGAGAAAATGAAACCAATTTCTACTTATTTTATAACTCCCCCAATCAATACTGAACTGACTGAATCTGATGTATCTAATCAAGTTTCCGGTGCAAACATACAAGCTCATGTTGTTCTTGAGCCTGAAGTGTCTAATGAATAGACTGCTAATGAAGGATTTGATGCAAACTTTTTACATGCTCCTGGTGATGAACATATAGTGTCTAATGAGGGATCTAATGCAAGCATTTTGCAATCTCATTGAAGGATTTAGTGTCTAATGATGATCTACTATGTTGACAGAGACAGAGTTTTGCATGCATTGATGACAAGCAAATTATAGTGCATTTTCATAGCTTGAGGAACCGTCGAGGCCATCTACCAGAAAGTCGCCATGTCATGACAACATAGCATAAATACGTTTCTAATATGCTGTTTGAAACTATTGGCATACTTGTGCAGGATAGATATATTGATATGCAGTTTGCGCACTGGTTATACGTGCAATTACACTTCGATATTTTCAGCCATAGAACGAATAATTCAAGCAGGTACAGACCATGTTTGTAGTCCTTGTACACCATGTTGCATTTTGTGTTTTTTGGTGCTTGCATCATTTAGTGTTTATAATATGAACTACTTTGGATCATTAGCTACTTTTCAAAGTGCATGTAGCTTCACATTTCTCAAGTTATGTTGATTTCCGGAGTGCATGTGCCTTCATATTTTTTAAGTTAAATGTTCGCCCCTGGTAACTTGAATTCATGGATCAGCCACTGCACACAAATCATACACGAATGCCAGTACGAATTAAATGAAATGCAGGGACTTACGCTAGCTTGTTGTACAGGCTCACTGTAGCTCTGCTTGCGCTTGGGATGTTCCATGTACAAGTCCATGTTACCACTTGCTTGGATGTGCAGGCCTTGTGCTCCTTGCATCCCCCTCTGCATTTTTGACACGGCGAATGGTTGATCAAATAAGAGGAATCGACCTTGATGTTGTACCAGAGGACAGATACTTACAAGGTTATACGGGTGTGCAGGATGTGTACCAGATCCCGTAGCGCCATCATGCTTCGCTAAAAAATGGATTTGCTTGTTTCAGATGATATCTCCAGAAGAAATAAGAGTTAAAGTCAGAGTTGCATAGGCGTGTAAGCTAAGAGAGCAGTGAAAGGATATCCAAACATCGTCGGAACAATGCACAAGGGAGTGATGTGTGGATGCCTAGTTCGGGCCGGCGTTTGGGCATGCTCGCCTAGCTAGAGTGCGGGTCACTTCAGAGCCGTTGAGGGTGATGCGCTGGCGTTGGCTGGCCGTGCATGGATGCAGATCTTGAGTGGCAGCGGAGCGCTACGATGCGGTGGACGAAACCATTGGTGAAGCCCCAACGGCATCGGGTGGCGGAGGTGCGACGATGTGCTCGGTGAAGTAGCCCCGGTGAGCTGGGAGACGGCGTCGGTGAAGCGCACCTGATGCGGTGGAACTCAGTGTCTGTGAGGCACGTCGGTTGCGGTGGCCAATGTTGTCAGTGGACCACCTGTTGCGGTGGACGAGGGCGTAGATGAGGTAGCTCCGGTGCGGTGGTGAAGCGCGACCGTCGTCTTCGTCGTCGTTGTCCGGCACAGAGGTGGGGAACGGTGGGGAAAGAGACGAGACGAGGGGCGATTTGAGGGTTGGCGGCAAATTAGGGATTTGAGAAAAATCTAGGCACGAAAGGGGACGGTGGAGAAGAGAGATTTTGCAGGGCTGGAATTGGGGCCACCAGATATTTCAATCCGAAACGTGGAAGCACGAACTTATATTCTCATCGTCCTTTTTTGGAGGGGTAGGGGGATGGGTGGCTGGGTGCTACGTGTCCGTCCGACACACGCGACCACCCCGACAGGACTATGCTTCGGTGCCTTAAGGCACCTACCTTTGTGTCCATGACATGTGGGCCCAACAGGTGGCTGGCCCACATGTCAGTGACCCAAAGGTAGTTTCCTTTAAGGCACCGAAGCAGCGTCCACCTCGGCACGACCCTGGTCATCCTGGTGCGCCTACATTTGAGAATGCAAACGAATCTTCTTTCATTTGCAAACAAATCTGTATGTATTACCATGCCCGTGTTTTCCTTGCAATAATTAGTCATTCGAAACGAGATACTCCATCCGTTCACTTTTGTAAGTCGTTTCTGACAACTTAAAATGAACTGTTTTGCACATTGTCTGAAATGTCTTCAAGGTCTTATAAAAGTGAACAGAGGGAGTACTATAAATTAATTAATGAGGAGTTATTTGAAAAAAGATCAAAACGGTACCCACGCTAACGTGGATTAGAGTGTGTGTCACATAATTAGTTATTTGAATTAGAGTGTGTGTCACGTAGTTAGTTATTTGAATTAGAGTGTGTGTCACGTAGCGATCTCCAATTCTAACGTGGCTAATTTTTTAATACAAATTCATATGTATATGATGAACACCATGGTAGTGAGAAAACTTTTGGATGGATTCAAACATATCACCTACAAAATAGCACAACAAACTGAGTCAATGTCAACTTTTCGAAACTTAGTATGGGACAAATTCGAAATAATTACCCGTATGCCTGGTCCTCGGTTCAAATCTTACAATGTACACCGAATTGAAACATCGATATTAAGTCTCGTACTATGTACATTCAAATGTTGTTTTTAGCCCCCCCCGGCACAAACGCTACATACTTCCTGTATCGGTCAATCTTCATCTCCTAACCACCTTAGGAAGCTATCGGTTTCCAACAGACGTACATTCTTTCTCTCCATGTTTCGATCTCTAAATCTCTCAACTACAAAACCCCTTTTTCCACTCCATTACCAAATGTATTTACCTCACACACCCGCCATTGCACCCCATGTCGAGCTCTCTCTCCCCCCCTCTCCCTCTCACCCTCTCGCGCTAAATACATGCATTGCCTATCTAGCCCCCCCGAACCTCTCGTGCGCACGCACGCACGTTGTATATCTAGGTCACTCCCTCAAGACGGTCTCACTCTTTCTTCCGCATGGCGGGCCACACTCGCTCAATCTCGCTCTCTTTATCCGAGTCTCATTTAACCTCTTTTCTTTCACACACAAATGATATATCTCCATGTTCGGGCTCGATCGACACACGCTATACTCTCTCATGTAGATTGTCTATCTAGGTCAGTCCATCCAAGCCACCACCACTCTTTTGACCTCATGGTGGGCCACGCTCACTCAATCTCTCTCTCCTTCTTTGTATGTCTCGATTGACCTCGCTCTTTCTTGGACAAAAATGATATATCACCATGTTTGAGCCTAATTCGACCTATTCACATTGTATACTTACAGCCCTCACCCTTGCCAAAAAGCTCAATCAGACAATATCTCTCCAGAGCATATATATTTGTTCAATGAATGTCGGACCACACTTTATCTCTCTATCTATATGTCTCTCGATTGACCTCGCTTTCTCACACCGTATCTTCCATGTGTTGAAGCTACTACCTATCCATCCCTCGCAAAGCCAGAGCTATTTACATTGCGAGGGGCACTCGAACCTTGGATTAATCTGTGTAGGCATTTATTCCGGTTGGTTTAGATTATATTTTCATAGCATTCGACCCATAACAACTCCAAACACCGTTGCAACCCACACAACTCCCCTAGTTGATTTCCCTCTGGCTCGCTCATCGCTCTCTCGCACGTCCTTTCTCGCCTTTAACGTTGCACCATGGTATTATTGAAAAAACTATGTTGTTCTCTTTAATTATTATAAATAAGCTACAAAACTACACACGATAGTCCACTTGGAATGGAACAAATTTCGATCCACAAATTAAAGTGCTACAAACTACACCGAGGGGCCCACATGTCATGAAACAAATTTGGACCCATATACAAATTAAAAAATAAAGTACGAGGATCGAACATGCGACCGGGCCTTCAAGCCGCACGTCAATAGGCAACATACTTAGAATAGCAATGTTTGTTGTACCCCCTTTGTCCACATAATGTTTTTATATTACCACACCCCAATTAATGGATAACATGTAATATTATTTTTAGTACTATTCACCTTCACTTACTGGTGGGTTCCATGTGTGCTCTCTCTTTCTCTCTCCTCCCCGTCTGCATTTAGACGCACGGGCAAACAGGAAGAACTCGCGGACGATGTTGCCGTTAACCATATCTGGACGCGTTCACAAGTCACGGCACCAGTTTCACGTACTAGCAGAAATAGTCAGTGTGTACGTGCAATGCACGTTAATTGGGAAGTATATTAAGTGCATGCGGATATTAACTACTAGGATATTATTTGCGTGTTGTCATGTGATTAGCACTATTTTTGGCATGAAATTAACTGCACGCTAAATGTGTTGAGCGCTCGACATTGAAGCAGTCTAGGTCGTTGGATGACAAGGAATACATGTGGCTTCATGACGTTTTATATTTAATTTCATACGGCTCTAGCAGAACATTCAATCGATCAAACCATACATTTCGTTCAGTCTGTCTCCGACTTTAAATTATATGACAATCGATATAAAATAAACGGAAATGATAAATGCTTGGATTTTAAGCATGGCAATCCGAACATTTTTCATGGAAAATTTAGATTACGCGGCGGCGGCGGGGGCGTCTCGCGGTGGGAAGCGGCTCCTCTGTCGTGCTCTGTCTGTCGTCGGGCCACTGACCGACGGCGACGGCGGCGTCTTGCGCCGTTGTTGGCGTACTCCTGGACGTTGGCCTAGCTTCAAGGAAGGCCAAAATGTTCTATACTTCGGAGCGAGTCAACAGGCGAGAGGAGGCGACTGGCGTTGGTGCAAGGAAGCGGTCGACGGTAGCCATCCATGCCGCTGAGGGGGGCACTGGCACCCGCGTGGGGACAGGCGCTGTCAATGGCGAGATAGAGACATTCGTGTGCACGGGCGCGAACATCAAGTACACGCGCAGGCGCATGCGCTAGCAGGTGCACGGGCACATGAAAGTTGGCGGGGACCTCGTGGAACCCCGTGGGATCAAGCTCGGCGACAATGTGCGGCTCCCTGCCTATCAATGCCATGGGGCTGGGCGCTGGCGCAGTCGGGGCGACGGGAGCCGGAACGGGAGCGGGGACAGGCGCGGCGTCTTCCCGCAAGGCTAGTTGAAGCTCGTCCCAAAGCGCCTTATGTTCTTGAGACTCCGGCTGGGCGTCTTCCTCAGGAAACTGGAACACTAAGGGCAGACCATCATGATGCGGCATGGCGTATGTTTAGGTCAGGCTAGTTGGAGGTAGACGATAGGAGAATCGGAGAGGAAGAGGGAGGATTGTAGCGATACCGGGTAGTGCGGGGTTGATTTTAAACTGCGGCACCGGCGACATTAAAAGTGGAAGAAGTTGGGATGACGGTGGGCGGCAGAGCCTGGTCAAAGGGCTCGCCTCCCGGTGAGCCTGCACAGTGGTCTTCTCGCACGCCTCCCTGACAGCCGGCGCAGTAGTCTGCTCGCACGCCTCCCGTCGACTCACACACTTGCTCGAACGGCACCTGCCGATGAGAAGCGGGGACTCGTGGCGGCACGTAAACGCTCACGGTTTCAATAGTGAAAGCGTTTGCCTTAACATGACAGATCTTTGTTCCAAAATTCCTTGGCTCTTCATTTGTGCAACTTGTCATAAGCAGCTTGTCTGAAATTGAAGAAAAACTTACGAAGTAATATTTGTGCCATATCACATGACCATGCTTAGTTTCAATAATTTATGCTCACTTTTGGATTTTCTGAAATTTAAGATCCAACATTCGAAACAATATCATAACCTGCATCATGCAATAAATTTTCAAGCCGTACATATGTCATGTTGTATTTCTTAAGAAAGGATTTGGTCAAACATTTTGCTTAGTTAGACTTCAGACAAGTTATATATGCAGAGTAAAAGGATAATGCCTCCGTACCAGTGCATTGCCTGATATATTAACTCAAGTACTAGGCACGAACAAATGGGCTCAATTCTGTGCTCATCCTGGTGTAGTAGTAGTAGTAGTACTAGGCAATGCAGTTGACGGGTGACCTTGACGAGCGGCGACCGAGGGAATTGAACCGTGCTCGGCACGGTAGGTAACGTTGCCTACTTACTAAAGCATCCCTCCATTGTTCATCAGTAGTCATTATGGACCGGGGACATGAGGGGAATTTCGTAGGGCTGGAATTCTGGACGCCAAATATTTCGACTTGAAACGCTGAGGCTCGACTGGTTGGGGTTGCCTAATGTGCGTACCACGCACGCCACCGAAGGACACGAGCCCGGTTTTTTTAGGTTCAACACGAGCCAAAGGTCTGGCTGGTACGCCGTTGGGTCCTACCATTCGATAATACGAAAGGAACCTTTTAAATTGCCGAACGAATCTATGTGTATTACAATACCCGTGTTTTCCTTGCAAATACTAATCTCAACGTGGTAATTGATTTATGACGAGTTGTTGAATTAGAGTGAGTTTGTGATATAGTGATCTCAACTTGGATTTCACATTTCATGGTATCCCTAGTAAGTTTTCCAATGCAAATTCAAATTTAAAAGATGAACAATATGGAGGCGAGAAAACTTTGTATGTATCAAGCATATGACCACACACACACACACACAGAGACACACACACACAAACACAACAACAATCCAATAAGTATAGTGCATCTATTTTTCCAAACCATGCATGTATGACACGAACTCAAAAATACTCCTTCTATTCCTAAATATTAGTCTTTTAGAGAGTTCAACAAGTGACTACATACGGAGCAAAATGAGTGAATCTAGACTCTAAAATATGTCTATATACATCCGTATGTGCCAGTCCATTTGAAGCCTCTAAAAAGACTAATATTTAGGAATGAAGGGAGTAAAATGTAAGACATCCATGGTCCTCAGTTCAATATTTAAAATGAACATGAAACTGAAACATGAATATTAAGTCTAGTACTACAGTACATGCAAATGTTGTGTTTAGGTGGAGCTATGATTGTCGGGGGTCAACCCCTCGACCTTAGATAAAATTGTGGAGCTCTGTTTAGGGTTGTTTAGATTATATTTGTCCCCACCCTCCCAACCACCGATTGGTTGTGCACCCCCACCCCTCCTCCCCGGGAGAATATCATGTGCCCCCATACCTTAGATGCTATATGCCGATACGAGTTGCTTGGAGCTTTGTAGATCTGAGATATAGCAGCTCACATGATGTGTCTTAATATTTTTGTAGGAAACCTTGATGAGTTTGAGAATTGCACACCATTTGTACAAAAACTACTTAGATGCCCTTTGATCCCATATCCAACAACCTCGAAGCTCGTATCACCGTAGCATCTAAGATGAAGGAGGACATCATATTCTCCTGTATGTAAGAATATCATGTGCTACCACACCTTAGATGCTTTGGTGATACAAGCTCTTCAGAGGCGTTGGATTTGTGACCCAACACCTCCTAGGTGGTTCGAATGGTTTTTGCAAAAAAGCCCCAAAAGAGTTCTGCCACTGCTTACAAGCACAAAGACTACTCAGATGCCATTGGATCTCAGATCAAACGACCTCCAAGCTTGTATCACCGTAGCATCCAAGCTGCGATAGCACCTTATGTTTTCTCGCACGGGAGATTATGAGGTGCTCCCGCACCATAGATTCTATGGTGATACGAGTTCACTGAGATCTAACGGCCCATAGTAGGATGTTTGAATGCTTTTGCAATATACGGCTGATAGAGTTTGGGAAATGCGCAGAAAGTAGAAGTACTACGCATGTGCCATCTGATCACTGATCATACGACCTAGATGCTCATATCACCGTAGCAGGTAATTAAGCTACGGGGAGCACCTAATATGAGCATCGAGGAGCCATTGGATCGAAGATGCAGCGGCACACACGAGGCCTGAATGTTTTATTTGCAAAAAAACCTTTGGAGAGTTTGGAAATTGCGCATAATTACAAAGACTACTCCCAAGCCATTGGGTCTCACTTCCAACGGTGTAAAAACTCGTATCACCATAGTATCTAAGCTGCGGGGTGGATGTGATATTCTATGCCGCTGTCATTTTTGTTCATAAACTTGCAAAAAAAATGTGTAACTTGTGACGTTACTTGTCTAACCATGCAAAGTGTTTGTTCAAAAAAACCATCCTACACTGAAATATCAGAACAACACACGGGGGTCCCACTTGTCATTAATCAAATTTGGACCTAAAAGTAACAAATCTGAAAGACGAGATTCGAACAGGCAACCTGGACTACAAAGCGTAAGTCGATAGCCTGAAAAAACGAACGGTTGTTGGCTTTGTCCCACAACTTGATTTTATATAGTACTTGCGTTGAGTAGAGTAGAGGGAGTGCCTCGTCAACACATGCATGGCCGTTGTCTCACTTACTGGTGGGTCCCAGGTCTGCGATCTCAATCTCTCTTCTCTCCATCGTCTAACCTTTGCATGGGCACACACGAAGAGCGGCGCTAGCTTGCCGTGGTGTTATTACAACTAAAAAAAGCTTGGAAACTAGAAGAATTGCCTAGAACAAGAGACGTTGTGGCTGGTCGAGACGGAGCTAACCACATCTATCCTCCGTGCCACGTTTGCATGATGAAGTTGTGTGGCTAGTGTGGTGTTTTCGACCGACTAGCTGGGTCCCGGGGTCGAACCATAGGTACTAAATCTGATACAGTATATTTTTACACGCATATTTTTCCTCCGTGCCAAGACGTGGCACACCCTACCGCACGGTTTCGGGGTCCTCCCAGGTGGTGCACGCATATATTCTTCCTGAAGTGGGACGCCCTACCGCGCGTTTTCTGGGTCCTCCTCGGTCGTAGCGCCGAAGCAAGTAAATGAGTCATCAAATCACAAAAGACAACCTTTCCCGCCGAGTACATCAGTGAAGCACGGTGGCTAGCTAGTTGGGCTAGTTCGACCGATTACCTAGACCGCCGCCACATTTGTTTTTTCACCCCTTTTTTTATCTACTTGCCGGCACGTAAATTTAAATATCCACCACGGCGTTGCTCTGGTGTTTGGGTGAGGCAGGATTTTTAATTTTTTGATTGACGGGAGCAGGCGCGGCAGCAATTAGTCACGATGACTCCGTCTGTAAAAACCCACTGCTCCCTGATGTGAGAAGTCATCGACTGGTGTTTTACCGTGGTGAAAACCAAAAGATTCCCCGCTCCCTCCGCCTTCCCGTAGATTGCATTGCCTTTCAGCCGTTTCGCCCCCTTTGCTTCCTCTCCCCATTGCTTCTACCTGGTGCCATAGCGGCGCAGCACATCACGGAGTCCGAGGTGAGGCGCCTGACACTGGCTCCCGTCGACCGGGAGCGGGCGGTAGCACCCTGCATTGCCAACATCGTGCGCCTTGGTGGTGTTTAGGCGCCCTCTCCATGGGCATGTCCATGTCTCGGCGCAACATGACCGTTGAACCAAACTCAGACGGTGCAGATGAGTCACTATAGCACAAAGCATGTGGGTGTGTTTGGTTGCATTCTCATCTCAATATTGTTGTTTCCTCTTCGTGTATTTTTGTCAACCTACTAGTGTGGACTCATGCACCCTTCATGCACTCTGCCAAACACCCAAAAGTGGGTCGAGAAGGGAACTTTTGCTCCCATCCCGTGCACCCTTCAAACACCCTGCCTAACACTATTCGTGCTTCATATGGTTCATGTTTCATGGAGTACTATAGCACCGTACTCTCCGTGCGCTGTGGACCTAGTTCTGTTAACATTGATCTCACCGTTCATTCTCGACCGGACAATCGAAAAAGCGGTACTACATTACATATAGGAGTAGTTGACATGCGCACAACATCATTTGTTATCGTCATATCTTACTACACTAGCAACAAGATTGTGTAGTACTGACGTGTTTGCCGTGTTTCGCACTCCCCCGTCGTAAGAGTGGAAACGCTTGTTGTAATCATTTTCTCTTCAGAAAAACAATAGACACGCTCTACCGTGTGGATCCTCCTCCAGCCATGCACTAAATTAATCACTTTCGCCGACGTGTGGGACAGCCAGCACCTGGGTCCACCAGCCATGCACTAAATTACTCCGTAGTAGAGTGACGGTAGACTACCCCGATCGAACCGCCGCAGTAATGCCCAATGAGCCATCAAATCACAAAACCCCCTCCTTTCTAGCAATAAATTGGACGGACGAAGCAACCATCATTTTACTCTTCTCTCTCAGCTTCCTCTCTTGACGAAAACCCCCACTCGCTTCACTTCTCCCTCATCTCATTCCTCCTTTCACTCTTCTCTCTCAGCTTCCTCTCTTTGATGGACGCCGGAGCACCGGCCGACGTGATGTCTATGGCTCTGGCCAAAACCATCGAGGCTCATGGTACGAAGAAGCTCAAGCACCCCGCCGAGACTACTACAGACAAGCTCAAAGCCATCGCCCTGTCCAAGCCCCCCTCTCTGGGATCCCTCATTAAGCAAGTCCAGGTAATGTATCTTGTTGACGATCTTTTTCTTGATCTTGATCGTGTTTTTTCATCTAACACGCAGTACTAGTACTAGTAGTACAACTTTCTGGGGGATCTTGCATGTGATTTTAGTGTGCCAAATGACGGTTCTAAATTCCTCTTTTGACCAAAACATGCGAGAGGTTGACAATGATTTCTTATAGATTACTTTCAACTACTCCCTCTGTCCCAAATTTCTTGTCTTAGATTTGTCTAGATACGGATGTATCTAATACTAAAATGTGACTTAATACATGTTCTAATGTCTTTGTTCACTCATTTCTGTGCGTATATGTTGTCATATATGGAGTATAATATCGAAAAGCATCTTATATTTCTGAACGGAGGTAGTAATAAAATATGGTTTCTGTTTGAATTAGAACCAGGTCTGCGGTGGAGATGAAGTTCTCAAAGTCATGCCGTGTGAACTGGAAGACCTGATGATGAGTTCTACTGCTGAACTATCCAGCTGTTGTGTCCTTGTCGCCACGTGTCCTGAACTAGTGTTTTCCTGTAGCATTGTTGTCAGAAGTGTTCTCGAGGCTGTACTTGACCACAACAATTTCCTGGTTGTGCCTTCGATTACGAAGGGTGTGGTTCTTGTAAAGCTTCCCAACAAATCTGATGCGGCCTGTCTTCATCATCATGTTTATGAGTGGAAAGACCACTCTGTTAGCTTCTCCAAGGTTGACAAGATGGTGATGGTGCATGTAGACATCTCACACAAAGTCCATGGCCTAGTCAGTTATGTGGGGTTCATCCCGTAGGTCGGTGGCAAGAAATAGTCTGCAGAGTTTAGTTAGTGCAACTTTGCTTGTCTGTAGTAAGTACTATTGTTCAGTACTTGATTTGTGTTTGTGAACCCTGTATTGCTTATTAGTACTGCCGCTTTTGGTATGTGGTCAGTCCTTAGAATGGTCTATGTTAATGTCTGTCCACTCAATTCAGTCTGTATATTTTGAAGTATCCAGATCATATTTTTTGTGAGGACGGTTTATCAATTATGGTTACACTCCAATATCTGTATGCATTGTAGGGTTTATCGCACCCACCAGGATTTCCAGTCCCATGGATGTTCGGTCCATATGATTTGTCACGACCTTTGGACTGTCCTGCTTGTGGGAGTAGGCGGGGCCCCTACATGCCACGCGTAGTTGGACGATCAATCTTCTGTTTAGTACTTCAACATAGTGATTTCCTGGTAAGGATTCACTCGTGTCATGTCAAGTAAATCTTATTGATTTACTGTCTAAATCTTATTGATTTAATGTCATGTTTTCTTTCTTTTCCTGCAATTTTACGATGCAAGTATTGCCATGTGACATTCATCACAGAATAAACCGTTTGGTTTGCTCTACGATGGCTATTTTTGCAGGTTTCACTTCTTATGTCGTGTCAGTAACGAAGGCACTGTGCATCACTTATATTACTGGAAAAAATTGGGTCAGTCTGTTGTCTGAGTACAAGCTGAATCCCTATGATGAACTGCAGTTTGGTTTAACAAAAACGCCACAATTAGTCCTTCTCGCATTTAAAAGAAATGAAGAAAAAGACTGGATCACGGTCATGGATCCTAGTCAAGTTAGAAAGCTGATCATAGCAGACCAGACACGATCGCCGATGTCTCGCATAGATCGAGCACCGACAGTTGCTCTAGCACTGACAGTGGCAGCAGCTCAGTCTGATCCAGCTAAGGATTGGGCACCGACCGCGTCAGCGGATCAGTCTGATCTACCGGAGGATCGGGCATCGACACCGGCACCTGCTCCGACACAGGCACCAGCTCTACAAGGAGCACCATCTCCGGCAGCAGCAGTGGCTTCGGCACCTGCACCAACACTTGCACTTGCATCTACTCTGGCCCATGCAGTTGCATCGGCAACAGACTGTGTTGCAGTTCGCACTTCATATACCAAAGTCCTTACAAACCGACATGTCCACCTTCTTGGTAAGCATTGGCCGCCCAAGTGCTTCGTTCTTTTTTCTTTCCATGTTGTTTCACATGATTCACTGTGTTGATCTAACTGTTTGGGTATGTCTTCTTGTTTGCAGACAGAGAATTCCTAGAGCAACGAGGGAGTCGTTCAACAATCCGGGCAACCGCGGCCAAGTTTCTCTTACCATGTGCAGCCTTGGTGTGAATGAACCAGCTCAATATACCGTAAGTACAAAGGATGGTCGCATGATGATTGATGCTAAAGGATGGTCAAGGTTCAAATCTAAATCATATCTTGTGGTAGGGGATGATGTCAAAATCAAACTTTCTTGGCAAGGAGAGCTGGTCCAAATCAACTTTGAAATTCTTCAGTAGCAGCACGCAACTGCCGAACTGATCTATCCCCCGAGAGATTTTGATGTAATAATCTGGCATGGTGAAACAAGTGTCCTATGTGTATAAGTAGTACGACAATATTATTTATCACATGGTATATCATTGATAGAATTGCAACTCTGATTGCTGGTTAGGAACTGTCGTTCAATTTCATTCCAACAGCTGCCGTGCTTTATTCAATTTTGTGTATTCGCCTTGCGATAGCATCTAAAACCAGCACCGTACCGATCGCTTGCAATATGAAAAGCACTGAGGTAGAACACATGGGCCCCTAAACATGCAGGGTCGGCCTGTGGCCCAAAGTCCAGAACTGTGAGCCTACCTGAGTATTATATTCTCAGCTGAAACCCCATAAAAAAAGCTAAACTCCCATAATGCCCGAGCGTTGCAGAGGGAGTATATCTCTCGGCAAGGTGAGCCTGTGATATAAAAGATTTGTATATTTCTTTACATAGGGAGTATCTCTCTGTCAAAAAAATATTTATGTGTAGCTAGTTACTCCTGTCTTTCTACTTCCTTTCACTGATATGTGGGGCAACCGGCAACGGGGTCCACGTGCCATATGCACAAATTAGAGTGCGCAACTTCACGGTAGACACACCCCGGTCGTAGTGCCGCAGTAATGCCCAATGAGCCATCAAATCATAACCCCCCCTTTCCAGCTTTAGCAGTAAGCTGGACGGACGAAGCGGCAATATTTCACTGGGCCTGAATCCCCTTCTCCCTCGTTTGCTTGTTCAGAGAAAACCCCCTCTCGGGGATTGCATAGGGTTTTCTCATGGAGAACCAGGCACGAATTCTTCATCCATCCCCAATAAATCCAAGTCCCTTGGTCACAGGTAATGCTAGGATGGCAGCTGCCGCCGTTGATGCATTTTTCTCCCTACTGAATCTAGTGTGTTTCATTTGCAGTGCCCAAAGTGCGAGTACCCTACAGGTTTCTGCGCCCTCGGCGAGACGCCACACTTGTTCCTTCTCATCCTAACACAACATTTTGAAACACGCACAGCATGTTCCTAGAATCCTCTTTTCTATCCGGGAGGGTGGGGTTTTTTTGAACATGCTGTGTTCTCATATTATTTTTCCTGCAGTGTATTATTTGCTCTGCCAGAACACATGTACTCAAGATGCTCGGCCTTGCCATAACTGAATACACTAGTTTAATGGTCACAGTGAAGACAAGCCATGGATATAAGTTCCGAGTTGGGTTCATGAACCAAGAAGATCGCTGCTTTTTTTATGGCCAAACTTGGATAAACTTTCTCAGGTGTTACGGACTGAAAGTTGGCACACGAATGTTGATGGAAATAGCAGAACCTGGTCTCATCTTCACTGTGATCTTCCACCCCGACATCATTCCAATTGTTCATCCATGTTAGTTTTGTATCTAGTTCTTGCTTGTTGCCTCGATTACTTAGTAATCCACCTATTCTGTCTAACTAATCACAATTTAACTTTAGAAGTAGCAACGAATCTCTCACGAAGATGCTACTTCTAACTAATATTTTCTTATAATTGGTGGCACGTGTAGGTCTTTCAGAGTTAAGCAGTCTGCTCGTTTGTTACTCTGTAATAACTCGGCTGTTACTAATGGCACTGAAGTTGACTGTATCGACATCCACAAGTTCCTACACTTTATTGATCGTCTTGAGGTCCTTGTGGGGCGTTTCAATGGTGGAAGGCCACGTGGAATATGTGTGCCACTGCTGCACTCGTTGAACAGGTCCAACTGTGTCGAGAAACTTATGGTACGAGCTGTTTTCTGTTATATATGTTGTTCATAAACTATTGCTTCTACACAGTTTTACAGCTGTGATCTTCTTGAAAGAGGAACTGCCGAGTTCTATTGTTCCTATACAGATGCCTGACCATGGTCGGGTCTGACTTGCGCTTGGTCACAACATGATGTTTATGTCGACCTACTCAATTCCCCTTGGAGGTGAAAAGATACTTATTCACGGGTGGTCTCAAATAATGAAGGCCCGTCCATCTTGGAGAATAGAATGGAAGATTATGTGCATGCTTTTCCATGGCTCTAAATCGAATATCCTATTTATTAACCACGTTGCGAGATGAAGCCACTTTCAGTAGGTTGTGGATGCACGGGGTGGCGCCTGGGCCTTGTCCTGGGGCTTGGCGGCCTCACCCTTGGTTAACTGTAGGCAAAGTAGCACTGTTCGAGGCATGCTTTGTACGGTTGAACCTGTATAAATACTCATACTGCTTTCAGCTTTGGTTGTTAAGTGCCCCTGCTGGTTTCAGTTAAGGTTGTTAAGTACTCCTACTGCTTTTACAGTCTGTCGTGTTTCTTCAGTCCTGTCTTCCTCCAGCCGCCAAAACCAAACCAGCGCTGGCGGGGCCGCCTGCTTCCCCCTCCCACGGCTGGCTGCGCCTCAGCACACGCATCACTGCCCCACCGTCTCCTAAATCGTTAACGCCGACGTCCTCTGCGCGCTTTGGTGCGCTCGCCGCGACGCCGCCCTCTCGTGTTGTCAACATGGTCAACAAACAACAGGAATCGGCAGAAGTACGTGGAGAGGATGATAGTAGGGGCCCACTCAGCATATGGAAAAATAAAATGCTTCCTCCTAGTGTTTTCCTGACATCTGGGACCCACGACATTGTGAGCTATAAAGTCAATAGACAAGAGAACAGCACAAGATCGGCTGACACCTGGGACGTAGCTACTTGAGCAGTATTTTTTTGTTTGGTATTGTTGAGACGGAGCAGGGTTTGAACTGGGCTGTGGCCCGTCTAGCCCAGGCTTATATTTTATGTTCACCATGTGACCAGCCCAGCTATTTTTTCTTTGTGAAAATGAGCCCAGTTTATTTTTTCTGAAGAATACCCAATCCAGGCATACTTATTTTTCAACGTCCTGATGGGCTGCAACTCTTTCAAGACGCCTGCAAATCTTGAAAGTAATATGAAATGGGTTGTAAATATAAAAACAGATGAAAAATTGGTAATTACTTTATAATTTCTGAATTTTTTCACATTATCAGATTCCTATTTCACTGGGCATTAACCTAATTTAAATATATCTTCAAAGTACTTTAAATCTGGCTCAACATTTCGGTATTCAAAATAGTTTGGAACCCACAGAAATATGCGAAATTGGCCCTGGCCAACCAAAAAACACTGCAATAAATTGCATAAGAAGTTGCCATGAGCTATATATAAATTATTAAAAAAAGAGGGAGTGGTCTGACTTGTCGGCCTGTTTATTTGACGCGTATGCAAGATTTTTTTAGTTATTATATACGTCAACAAACAATTCTAGCAGATGTAACCGTTGGATGTCAATCCAACGGCCGTCGTGTTTCTTCAATCTCTGATCTTCTTGCTCCAGCCGCCAAAGCAGCGCCGGCGGGACCGCCTACTCCCGCCTCTCGTGGCCGGCTGTGCTGCCGCGCAGGCCTCAGCGCCCCCTACTACTCCCACCGCTGGCCAGGGCATCCCTCTACTCACCCAGACCCCCTGTTATTCTGCAGCGACGGCAGCCTCACACCGCAACCGAACCGGTGAACCCTCGTACTCCTCTCCGCGCGGGCTTCCACTGCCGCGTCTTCCCCGGCTCCACGTCATCCACTTCCTAGGCCTCGTCGTCATCCACTGCCGTGGTGCTCTCGGCGCGGCGTGGTCAATGTGGTCAACGACCGACTTCCATTAGAAGAGTACTGTACGTGGAGAGGCTGACAGCTGGGTCCACGGCAGCCGCAAGGAAGTGCCTCCTTATTACGCGGAAAATAATTATTCCTCCACCTGACAGCAGGGAACCACAGGACGGGCCACCAGTATTTCATGAAAAAAACGTTTCCCCCTGACTGCTGGGACGCACAGGACGTGCCACCGTATTTTGCAAAAAAAAATGTTCCCCCCATTGTCAGCTCGGACCCACCGGAAGTGCCTCCTTATTACGCACAAAAAAATGAATACCCCCCTGCTAGCTGGGACCCACCTTGGTGGGATGCTGACTTGTGGGCCTACTAAGTTGACTGGGACTGAGGCCTTTGTCAACTTTAGTCAATATATGAACGATTCTAGCTCCAGTGACTGTACGATGTCCATCCAACGGCCATTGTGCTTCTTCAACCTTTGGTCTTCTTGCTCCAGCCGCCCAAAGCACCGTTGGTCGTGCCGCCTACTCCCGCCGCCCGTGGCCGGGTGTGATGCAGCGGAGGCCTCACCGCCCCCTACTACTCCCACCGCTGGCCAGGCCATCCCTCTACGTACCCACACCCCTTTTATTCTGCGGCGACGGCAGCCTCACACCGCAGCCGAATGAGTGAACCCTCATAGTCCTCTATGCGTGGGCATCCACTGCCGCGTCTTCCCCGGCTCTGCATCGTCCCCTTCCTAGGCCTCGCTGTCGTCCACCGCCCTGGTGCTCTCGGTGCGGCGTGGTCAACGTGGTCAAGGAATGGCTTCCATCGGACATGGACTGTATGTGGAGAGGCTGATAGCTGGGTCCACGACCGCAGCAAGGAAGTGCCTCCTTATTACGCGCAAAATAATTATTCCTCCACCTGAGAGCTGGGACCCACCGGACGGGCCACTGTATTTCAAGAAAAAAATGTTTCCCCCTGTCTGCTGGGACCCACCAGCTACATCTTCGCACGCAAGAAAGTGCGTCCGGGCAAAAAAATGATTCGCCCCCCTGACTGCTAGGATCCACCAGCTACATCTTCGCAGGCAAGGAAGTGCCTGACTGTCGGGACCCACCTGGTCGAAGCGTACATAGCGTTGTCATTCTGGTCGCGAACATGTACGTAGATATATACTAGTGGATGTAGAGGCGCGCATGTGTCGTAGTAGAGGCGCGTACATGTCGTAGTAGAGGCGCGCACGTAGCATGTACACGTACGTACAACGGCCAGGGTGCAAGAAAGAAAATACGGCCATGTATGTGTACATACGGGCGGGGTCTCGAACGCCTACTCGCGCATACGTACGGCCAGGGATCGTGTACATGGCTGGGTCGGAATGGAGAAACAACGTCGTCATCGTGTTCATGGGGAGGCAACGAAATGCCTCATGTTCATGGGGAGGCAACAGAATGCGTCGTGTTCATCGGGAGGCAACGGAACGCGTGGGAGCCAACCGACTGGGTCGGAACGGAATGCGTGGTCGTGTTCATCAGGAGGACTTGGACGGAACAGGCGATGGAAACGAGGCCTGGCATACCGCAAAACGGAGGAAACGGACCTCCTACGGTCGAAACGGGGGTCCTGTTGATCGGGAGGGGTGTGGCATACCGCAAAACGGACGAAACGGACCTCCTACGGTCGAAAGGGGGTCCTGTTGATCTGGAGGGTGTGGCGTACGGCAAAACGGATGAAACGGACCTCCTACGGTCGAAACGGGGGTCCTATTCATCGGGAGGGGTGTGGCGTACCGCAAAATGGACGAAACGGACCTCCTACGGTCGAAACGGGGGTCCTATCCATCGGGATGGGTGTGGCGTACCGCAAAACGGGACTCCACGGGATACTGTTCATCTCCACCGTCGACCTCCTCCAGCCTCCACGGGCTACCGTCGACCTCCTCCGGCCTCCATGGGCTCTTGTTCATCCAGCCTCCACCGCGCGCTACTCCATCAGCTACTGTTCAACCACCCCTCCACCGTCTACTGTTCATCCTACCCTCCACACCACGGGGTCCTGTTCAACTACCCCTCCACGGGCACCCCTCCACCATCTACTGTTCATCCAACCCTCCACCACACCATGGGGTCATGTTCATCTAGAGGCAACGCCACCGCTCACTGTTCATCCAACCCCCCCCCCCCCCCCCCCCCGCAACACTCACTATTCATCCCAGAGGCAGCATCGATCGGCTTCAGTTAGCAGCAATAGCGAAGGAATCGCTCGATCGGGTTCAGTTAACAGCCATCGATCGATCGCTCGGGTTCAGTAACGCGTAGCCTGCAGTGCAATCACTCGGGTTCAGTTAGAGCCCAACGCCTCGCTCGGGTTCAGTTAGAGCCAACGCCTCGCACACACGCGCGTACGTGTACAAGAGAAACGCGCATCGCTCGGCCCCCAACCTCCCACCGTAACCGGAAACTCCCCAAAATTTTCCTCGCCCTCGCTTCTACCACGGTTTTTTCCGTCATGGACAGCCAATAGAATGTCATGGAGCTGCGTCTCCGGCCCGCCCAGGACGAAAAGCCCATTTTCTGTCATGATTTTTTGTCATAGAAGTAGGAGCCCACCACATCTATGATGATGCCGGGTTTTGTCACAATTATCGTCATAGAAGTGTCATATGTATGACAGGAAAAAAATTCGTTCGGCCCAAAATTTCACGGATGTGTCTTTTTTTGTAGTGCATAATCTCTTCGTTTGTTCTCCGCTATTAGTGACTTTGGAGTGACTCTTTGTTGCGTGTTGAGGGATAGTTATATGATCCAATTATTTTATTATTGTTGAGGGAACTTGCACTAGTGAAAGTATGAACCCTAGGCCTTGTTTCAACGCATTGCAATACCGTTTACGCTCACTTTTATCATTAGTTACCTTGCTGTTTTTATATTTTCAGATTACAAAAACCTTTATCTACCATCCATATTGCACTTGTATCACCATCTCTTCGCCGAACTAGTGCACCTGTACAATTTACCATTGTATTGGGTGTGTAGGGGACACAACAGACTCTTTGTTATTTGGTTGCAGGGTTGCTTGAGAGAGACCATCTTCATCCTACGCCTCCCACGGATTGATAAACCTTAGGTCATCCACTTGAGGGAAATTTTCTACTGTCCTACAAACCTCTGCACTTGGAGGCCCAACAACGTCTACAAGAAGAAGGTTGTGTAGTAGGCATCAGCAGGCACCCAGATCGAGCGAGGGCGGAGGGGTGTCGGTGTCAAAACCGGCGGATCTCGGGTAGGGGGTCCTGAACTGTGCGTCTAAGGTTGATGGTAACAGGAGATAGGGGACATGAAGTTTTACCCAAGTTTGGGCCCTCTTGATGGAGGTAATAACCTATGTCCTACTTTATTGATATTGATGAGTATGGGGGTTACAAGAATTGATCTACCACAATATCATAATGGCTAAACCCTAGAAGTCTAGCATGTATGATTATCATTGCCTCTACGGACTAAACCCTCTGGTTTATATAGACACCGGAGGGACCTAGGGTTGTCAAAGTTAGTTACAGAGAAAGGAATATTCATATCCGCACGCTAGGCTTGCCATCCACGCCAAGGAGAGTCCCATCCGGACACGGGAGAGAGTCTTTTGTCTTGTATCTTCATAGCCCATTAGTCTGGCCCATGTCACAAAGGCCGGACACCCGAGGACCCCTTAATCCAGGACTCCCTCAATAGCCCCTAAACCAGGCTTCAATGACAAGGTGTCCGGCGCGCAGATTGTCTTCGGCATTGCAAGGCGGGTTTCTCCTCCAAATACTCCAATACAGCTCTCGAACACAGAGAACATGTCCGGCTCTATAAAACAAACACCACATATATCCCCAGAGAGTATAATATTTTATGAGTCCGATCCTCTGACAACTTTTGTAGCGTGACACCACGTCCCAACCTGGTCATTATTTTGAACCGTTTTTTATCCTCCCGCTCCAAGCTTTAAGATGCGGTTTTATTGGAACGTCTTGTCCAAGCAGAGATCGTGTCCCCTTATTATAGGATTCTCATTAATATGGGTGTGGATAACCCAACCATTCCGTTGGCATAATCCCGTGGGAATAGGCAAGCTTTAAGGCCTATGAGGAGGCGTTTGATATTCATCGCCTTTATAAAGGGGCACAGACCCGTCTTTCTCCTCCACGCCTACCTCTTCCTCAACCTCTCCAACCTCAAGTTCCAGCACCCAGGTTTCTACTTAATTGCTCCGAGCCTGCCAGTCATGTCCGGACCTATCCTTCAAGGCCGGTGGGTGGCCTCCTCTGTCACAGAGGAGGATATCGCGAAGCTCCGGGCGGCAAGATACCTGACCGCGGAAATCCCCCATAGGTTACCTGCTAAAGGACAGGTTATTCCAACTCCTAGACCCAGCGAGAGGGTCGTATTCGTCTCTCACTTCCTCCGGGGGCTAGGGTTTGCTCTCCATCCCTTCGTTCACGGACTCATGTTCTATTACGGGCTAGATTTTCACGATCTAGCTCCGGACTCCCTTCTTCACATCTCGGCGTTTATTGTCATGTGTGAGGCCTTTCTCCGTATTACCCCTCACTTCGGTTTATGGCTCAAGACCTTTAATGTGAAGCCGGAGGTAATCGAGAGGAAGCAAATGGAGTGTGGTGGTGCTACGGTGAACAAGCTCGCTAATGCTTTTTGGCCCAAAGGCTCTTTCACAGAAGCTTCCAACCTATGGCAGTGGGAGTGGTTTTACATCACCGAACCCCGTGGTACCAAGTAGGCAACTACACCTGCATTCCGATCTGGCCCTCCATTACAGCTCGCTTCATGGATTAATAAGGGGCTGGACTGGGGATCAATTAACGAAGTGTAGGCGCTAAAAAGACGCATCCGGAGCCTCCTCGAAAAGGACACCGGCCTCATCAACGTAATCCAGGTAATGCTAGTCTGCCGGGTCCTGCCATGCGAGTGACGCCCCCTCCGCATGTGGGAGTTCAATCCGGAAGGACCACGGACCCTTCAGCACTTCTTCGGCACTATGCACCAAGGAATGTGGATGTTATTCTTCGGGACAGAAAGCAGTGGTCGGATACCAACGAAGACATCGACCTCGACTGCAACAATCCGAATACCTCGGTAAGTACCCGACTCCCGAACACAACTTAGTTAAATATCCCGTAGCACTGAGAAAACCATCTTCGAACAAAGCTTGCTAAATAAGGCGGAATGAATTAGGTGTTTGGACCCTCTTCCCGAAGACTCAGTCGATCCTGTGTTAACAAGGATGCTGGCTCTGGCACCATATCAAGTACCGGTGAAGGAGGACAAGGAGGAGAGCAAGAAGGCCAAAGGTGGCCTCCATTCTAAAGGTACACCAGATGCTATGTCCGGGGAGATTAGGACTCCCTCATCCGAAGATAAAAGAGAAGGAGAGGTGGACATTCCTTCCTCGCATGGGAAGAAGAGGACTGCCTCCGAAGATTTGGAGGTAGAGGCTCCTAAGTGAGGGAAGATGTCTTTTCCTGGTGGTTCGGGTTCGGAAGACGACGCTCACGCGCAATTCCTCCGTAAGGACAAGCCTTTAGCCAAGTCAAAAGTAAACAAAGGTGTCCTAAACATATCCCATTACTTTCCGCTTACAAGGGTAACATCTGAAATATATGTTTGCAGTCCGGCATGCAGTCTTCCTCAATAGTCCTCCTCCTCGGGGGATCTTCTTCCGGAGATGATGGAAAGCGAGACGCCTCCACAGAACCTCTCGCCGAATAGGGCAGACGACTTTGAGGTATCATCCCGGAGGATTTCTCCTGATCAACAAGTGGTGCAAGGGACAATGAAGACCACACCCGAATGTGATACTTTGGCAGTCCAGGGTCCGGGGCATGCAGCCCCTTCGGGGACCAATGATAAAGGCCCCGAACTATCCGGTTTGCAGCTGGAGACGACTCTAGGGTTGAGTAAACACATCCCTTCGAAGGGAGTCCATACTCCCACCGCCACTTCCAGGAATCAGGAGGTGCGGGATACATTGACGGACGTGTTGCAACATGCGTCCATCTCAGAGGAACATCATACCTTGATGGGTACGGTAGTTGAAAGGATTCTGTCCACGAGAAGCGGATTGAATGAAGCCTTCACGGGCCTGCTAAGAGGCTTCGAGGTATGCAATGTAATATCTTCAATTGCACTCTACATGCAAAAAAATGTGCCCATGTATAGATAGTAGCCCCTGAGACTCTGGTTGGCATCCAAAAAGGAGGCGATCATAGGATCAAAAAAGATATGCCCAGGAACTAATCTATTTAACTGAAACAGAGGTTGTTTCATCCATGGCGACTGCCCGTGCTTCAGAGGTTCCGGATCTGAAGCAGAAACTTCATGTGGCGGATGACGACATCATGCATATTAACAGGCGGCTCGATGAGGCGCAAGGTATGTTTTGGGGCAATCAGTATATGTATGTATAATAATATGAGCATGAAGCTGAGAATTATATACTGAGATGTGCATAACTGCAGATGGTGCTGCCACGGTTGAGACCCAGCAGGCTGAGCTCGTCCAGGCCAAGGAGCAAGCCAGGATGAGTGATGCGGTTGCCAAGAAGGCAGCCGCTAAGTTGAAAGCCGAACAGGCTGCTCGGCACCAATGTGAGGAGAGAATGTCTACCATGGCGCGCGAGCTAAAGGATGCCACTGTCTGATGTGAATTCCTCGAAAAGGATGGCAAAGTCAAAACTACCGATCTCGACAAGGCCTTACAAGAGGCGAGAGAAGCATGGTCCGAGTCTAGAGCGGCTCGGGAGGAGATCCGGCAAGATGGGGAAATAGCGGCCGATAAGCCCTTCTTATTACAGGCTAAATTCGGGGATCCAATGTATGCCCCTCTTAACCAAATGTGGAGTTCTCCAAATGCATTCTTGGACTTGCCGAAGAGTGTCTCCAATGCGGCACAGTTTTACCAAGCACAAGAAGGACATGCAACGGAGAAGCTTTTCTGGTCTCAATTCAGTATGCCAAAGTGCCTGCTATTGCTGAACGAACAGATGTCCCAGTGGGCCGAGCTCCACAGAATATCCGGATCTACCATGAAGGACGTCGTGGTCCGGCTGTGGCCAACGGAACCAATTCCGAATAGTCATTTCGGTTTGGTGCAGCGACTTGTTGATGCGGTGTCGCGTATCGACGCCGTTAAGCGGTCAACATGCATTGAAGGTGCATGAATGGCCCTTTCCCGCGTCAAGACGTACTGGGCGAACATGAAGGCCACCGATATTGCAGCAAGGAGTCCACCTGGGGGCAAGGACCATCACCCGCCGGAGCATTATTTTGAGGAAGTCCTTGAGGGCGCCCGCTTGATAGAGGGCCAGTGCTCGAAGGATATGCTATTTGAGTGATTGTACCGAAATTGTAAAAACAACATTATGATATTTTATAGGCTATGCTTTTTGCCTGAGAGTTTTTGGTTCCTCCTGTACGGCCATTTTTTGTATAATCTAAAAGTTTACCAGTCGTCGGCTTCACCCCCCCCTCGCATATAATACGGGGGTGTTCATAAAAGCACTTGATCACTCTTGACCCAACGTATTGGTCCATGAAGGAGGTGTTAATGTGGCGAACTAGGCAATTGGACTATGGGGCTTTAACACTTTCACTTAGCCATAGGAGTTTGACGGTGGTTCTATGATATAGCCCCTGGTATGTACACGGTTATCCGAATACGGTGCGTTACATAGGTGAACAGAAAAATGGTCCTTCGTGTAGTACGGAAGGAATCATGAAAGATTCTGATAAGTCATCGAGTGGTTGACCATCTCTCCCTGTATCATGACAGTCAATTTTCGGCTTTCTCTACCGAGGTGCTTGACCAGATGAACCGAAAACACAATCGTAGTAGTTCTCCCTTACTACCTTAGCCGATAGGGCGGAATGTAAGGTAGTAAGCACAGTAGCCGAGCAAAGATATGATTCGGAGCTGATGCATATAAGGCCAAACTCGTGACGCCGAAGCATGCTATAGAGCTGTTCGGACTTGTCGGCAACTCATATGTTGCCCTATCGAGCCCCTGGCAATTTGTGCCGAGGTGTGAGCGTGAAATAGCCGAAGAAGCACAATTCAGTTCTTAGAAAAAGAAAATACTGAATACGGAGTTTGTTCACTGTAATCTGATTGACATGTCAAACGCAATCTTTCAGATTATAACACCACTACCAGGACTATTGAGCATGTCGGGGGTCGAAGGCTGAGAAGAAAGGCACTTTACATGTTTGAAATAAAGAGTGCGGTCTACAAGAAATTATTTGGACCTCCTGTCGCATGTCTGCGTTGCCTTGCCTTGGCAAAAGAACTCCTTGGCAGGAATAGCCATTGGTGATCTGTATGAAGCCAAATAGAGTATGTAAGATGATTAGGTTTTGAATCACCTATGGTAAAAGATAGAAAATAGTTAGAAAAAGGGGAAAATGGATATGGGAGTGCAGACTGCATTGTAGGCCCATCCGTATTGTGCCTCCGCCGATGACCAAGGTGTTTTAAGTGCATAATTATGTATGCGCGGTACAAACTTCACCTTTATATGAGGCGAACGACGAATGCCGAACTGCTAGTCCAGCTTTGAGATTGATCGGTCCTTTTTAATAGAGGCCGGCAGCTTGATGGCCGATGAGATACGCGGCTTGCTGAGGCGCTTTGTACTTCGGCTGCAGTAGCCATAGTATGCTTCTCTATGTGGAGCGAGCCTTCCATGTTTCCATTTATCATGATGACGCCACG
This sequence comes from Triticum urartu, assembly GCF_003073215.2. Taxonomy (NCBI): domain Eukaryota; kingdom Viridiplantae; phylum Streptophyta; class Magnoliopsida; order Poales; family Poaceae; genus Triticum; species Triticum urartu. The sequence goes on from NC_053024.1 coordinate 368,205,250, forward strand.
TGGGCCGGGCATCTCAAGCTTTATATAAGCATAGTTTGGGACCACAATAAAAGTAGCAAAAGCGGTACGCCCGAGCAGTGCATGGTAGCTACTGTGGAATGGGACAATATCGAAGGTCAAGCCTTCGCTTCAGAAGTTGTTCGACGAGCCGAAAATGACTTCCAATGTAATTGAACCCGTGCAGTGTGCTTCTATGTCGGGTACTGCTCCCTTGAAGGTAGTTGTGGTGGGCTTGATTCTTGAAGGATCAATGCCCATTTCACGGACAGTGTCTTGGTAGAGTAGATTAAGGCTACTGCCACCATCCATAAGGACTTTCGTGAGATGGAACCCATCAATAATTGGGTCGAGGACCAGAGCTACCGAACCTTCATGACGGATACTGGCTGGGTGATCTTTGCGATCAGAAGTGATCAGGCAGGCCGCCCATTGGCTAAATTTCGGGGCAACTGGCTCTATGGCTTAGGTGTCCCATAGTGTGCGTTTGTGCTTCCCTATAGGGATGTGCGTCACATATACCATGTTTACTACTTTTACTTCGGGGGGAAATTTCTTCTGACCCCTGGTGTTCGGTTGGCGAGTCTCTTCGTCATTGCTGTCACTGGGCGACCCTTCCCCTTGTGGTCGACGTTAATCTTGCCGGCTTATTTGAAGACCTGACAACTTCTATTTGTATGATTGGCTAGTTTATTGGGGGTGTCACCAATTTAGCAGGGCCCATCTAGTATCTTGTCTAAATTGGATGGTCCGTCTCTGTTTGCCTTGAATGGATTTTTCCGTTGACCGGGTTTGGAACCGCTGAATCCTGCATTGACCATCGTGTCTTGCGTTCCTTCATTATTGTTTCGACACTTGTGTTTATTGCTTCGTGGCATGTCGTTGCTGTCTCAAACTTCGGAGGTGCCCGGATCACTGGTGTTGTTGCTTCTGCGAGCGAGCCAGCTGTCTTCTCCCACGCAAAAGCAGGTCATCCGAGCGGTAAGGGCTGCCATGGATTTTGTTTTTTCTTGAATGAGGTGGCGGGCGAGCCACTCGTCTCGTACGCTATGTTTAAAGGCCGCGAGGGCTTCGGCGTCCGGACAATCGACGATTTGCTTCTTTTTAATTAAGAACCTAGTCTAGAGCTTTCTGGCTGACTCCCTAGGCTGCTAGATAATGTGACTTAGGTCATCAGCATCCGAAGGCCAGACATATGTACCTTGGAAATTATTGTGGAAAGCGTTTTCCAATTCCTCCCAGCTGCCAATGGAATTTTCGGGTAGGCTGTTCAACCAGTGCCGAGCTGGCCCCTTGAGTTTTACCGGGAGGTATTTGATGGCGTTAAGGTCATCACCCCGGGCCATATGAATATGAAGAATAAAGTCTTCAATCCATACCGCGTGATCTGTGGTTCCATCATATGATTCGATATTCACGGGTTTGAACCCTTCTGGGAATTCATGTTCCATTACTTCATCAGTGAAGCAGAGGGGGTGTGCGGCGCGTCAATATCGGGCCAGATCGTGACATAGTTCAGATGGAGTCCGTGTGCAGTTTTCGGCCCAGACGTGATTGTGCTTGCCATGTTCGACTTGATTGCTGTCATCGCGCGTCAGGGCACGCCCCCGCGATCCGTAGATCGATCTGGCTGGAACTGCTTTATTCTTCAGGTCCTGCCGCAGGTCATACGTGTATCCCTGAGCTGTTTTATCTCTGCCTTTACGGCGAGGTAGGAGGGGCTGGTGTCCGGCTTGAGTTGCCATTTTGTCCCGGCCACGTGGTGGTCGATCAGCCGCATTATGCGCTGATGGTATGGGCTCAAGTGCCTCGTCATCGAATTGAAGTAACAGTTTATGCTTCAGGTAACTTTTGGTTGGGCGCTCGAGGCCGTATTTCTCTGCTGCCAGGACATCAGTCTATCTATCATTGAGTAGATCTTGATCAGCTTGAAGCTGCTGCTGCTTCTTTTTCAGGCTCCATGCAATGGCTATTAGCCGTTGCTTAAAGCGCTCTTGCTCGAGAGGTTCCTCTGGCATTATAAAGTCTTTGTCGCCTCTTCATCAGGGCTAACTTGCCCTGATGTAATTACTATCCTCCGAGTCTTCGTTTGCAGCCTCTTCATCAGGGCTAACTTTCCCATCCTCCCGATCATCTTGTTCAGAGTTTCGCTCGACGGGGTTTTCTTGGTCTTCGGCATCGTCCGGAGTGTTGTTGTCTCTCGTACTGGTATTTTTGTCTTTGATGCGGCGTGATTTAGAGCGGCGCCGTCGGTGCTTTTTTTGTATTTCGGGAGGTTTATCCTCTTCTAGATTTTTCTCATTATCGCTGTCACCCTCCTTGAGTGTATCCACCATGTACACGTCATACGAAGAGGTGGCCGTCCAGCGTCCGGTAAACGGTGGGTTTTCGGCTTGCTCCTCTCCGGCATCGTCGTCCATACTGTCGATGACTTTGGAGCCGTAATCGAGCAAGTCAGTTAAGTCCTCTACTGTGGCGATGAAGTGGGTGGTGGGTTGGACGTAAAATTCCCCGCTCTCAGCCCCTAGTCCGGGCTGGGCATAGTTCGGACATTCGTCCTCTGTAAACATAAGGGATCGCATCAAGTCCAGAGCCCCGCTTGAAGGCGAGGTTTGTTGAGGGAGAAAAGAATCCATGGAGTATGGAGGGAAGGGAGTTCCTCGGCCGAGCTCACATGACGCTGACTCCGAGAGTTCAGAGCCAGTATTCGGGGAAGGGTCCGGCTTTGTGATGGTTGCCGGCAACACTGCTTCCTCCGGCTTTCCCGTAATGGGCCTAGTGGCCATAGATAGTTCGGCGGGTTTAGAAATCCTGTCTTCGGTCCTGGTGAGGCACTTCGGCTCTAAGGCCAGAGCGGAGGTTTGGGTCGTGAATCTTTGGAAGATCAAGTCTCCTCGGATATCAGCAACACAATCCAGGTTTCCGAAACTAATCTGGTGACCTGTGGTGTAGCTGTCGATCTGCTCCAGATGGCCAAGCGAGTTGGCCCGCAGTGCGAAGCCGCCGAATATGAAGATCTGGACGGGGAGAAAAACCTCCCCTAGGGAAGCATCGTTGCAGATGATGGATGGAGCCATCGAACCTTTTGGCGGTGACACAGTGTAACTCTCAATGAAGGTTTTGACACCGACATCGTTACACTGTTACACCGGAGCCAAATCTGACCTAGTGGCCAGGGGCATAGCTATCGATCTGCTCCAGATGACCAAGCGAGTTGGCCCACAGTACAAAGCCACCGAACACAAAAATTTGTCCGGGGAGGAAGGTTTCTCCTTGGACAGCATCACTATAGACGATTGAAGGGGCCATCAAACCTTTCTTTGACGACACAATGGAACTCTCAATGAAAGCACCAATGTCGGTGTCAAAACCGGCAGATCTCGGGTAGGGGGTCCCGAACTATGCGTCTAAGGTTGATGGTAACAGGAGATAGGGGACACAAAGTTTTACCCAGGTTCGGGCCATCTTGATGGAGGTAATACCCTACGTCCTTCTTGATTGATATTGATGAGTATGGGGGTTACAAGAGTTGATCTACCACGAGATCGTAATGGATAAACCCTAGAAGTCTAGCCTGTATAATTATCATTGCCTCTACGGAATAAACCCTCCAGTTTATATAGACACCAGAGGGACCTAGGGTTGTACAAAGTCAGTTATAGAGAAAGGAATATGCATATCCGCACGCTAGTCTTGCCATCCACACCAAGGAGAGTCCCATCCGTACACGGGAGAGAGTCTTCTGTCTTGTATCTTCATAGCCCATTAGTCCGGCCCTCGTCATACAGGCCAGATGCCCGGGGACCCCTTAATCCAGGTCACCCTCAAGGGGCACGTGCGAGAGGGAGAGGGGATCATGCTGGGGGGAAGTGGGAGTGACTCTAGGGTTTCGGGGTGAGGGGGTTAGGTGTAGGCAGTGGGTGGGCCGGCCTAGCAGGGCCGAGGCCCAGTGAGGGGCGGGAGGCTCTCCCCTTGTCTATTTTTTTGTTGCCTTCTCTTTTTACTTATTTTAAATTTGAAGTTGGAACCCACTTTGAATTGACATGAACTTAACAACAGTAAAATCGATGACATGGCACCGCTAGCAGGGGTTTACTATAGTATAATTATCTGGGCGTCACAAGTGACCTCACTCAAGTTAACCTGTTCCTCAAATCTGTTCTAGCTGTCACTCTGGTCTGACATGGCTGAAACTGCAAGCTGACCTTGAAAGTTGTCCCTGTGAATAGATATAGTTGAGATAGAGTGGATGAGCATCAAAAAGTGCAGAGATTTTGCAAAACAATTGAGTCAAAAACTTAGTTTTAGTTTTCTACAGAAAGCATTTCGGAGCTATCGACTTGCTAAACTCGATGACACCAAAGCAATATTAGAGTCTAAACTAGTGGAATCATTCAGACCGAGACATAGTTCTGTGACTCCGAGATTGCTACGGTTTCACTAAGAATCAAACTCGGTCACACTGTTTTGTAAGTTTCGGTCAGATCGAAAATCACAAGTGCAATGGCCTAGGCCAAATCGGTGAGACCGATTTCTACAACTCGGTCGGTCCGATATGAATTCAGCGGAAACCTAACCCTAAATTTTCGACTCAAAACAAATCTAAAGGAAGTTTTTGCTGGATAGAACAATCTCAATCATGGCATTGTCTTCGTGCTAACAATCGGAGTGAGAAAGCACAAAGGACCGAATTCATACCCTAACTTGGCGATGAGCTCACTATAGTGACAATGGAGGCAGAGATATCCGTTGACGGCGGCAAAGACCAGCGGCAGGCGGTCACTAGTGAGGAGGAGACGATCTGGAGACCTCTAGTCGGCAGAGCTGGATATGTGCGGGCAAAGGGTTTTGGAGAAATTTCCAAAATTTGACCCATGGGTATATATATCCAGACCCTGTCGGTGTGACCGAGTAGAATGACTCGGTAGCAGCGAGATGCAGAATCGCAAGCGGTTACTGCAACTCGGTGTGACCGAATTGTTCAAATCAGTTGTACCAAAATTGAAACCTAGATCAACTCAATGAACTCGGTATGACCGAAAGGAATGAATCGGTCAGACCGAAATACACTAAGAGGTTTTGGAAATTTAAGTCTATGACGAATCAATGGCTCCGAGTGCTCCTCACCCAAAGGGTTCGAATCTGACTTGACCAAACTTTGTGATGTAGCATGAATAGAGTTTGAGACGAGAAAAGCATAGATAACTAGAGAGAGTACTTAGGCATTTTTGTCCATCCATTTGGCAAAAGAAAAGACCAAACAATCAAAGTAATAGATGGATGTCCTCGAATGAGAAAAATATGCACTCAACATTCTCACACAATAAGATGGCAAAAGAAATATGTGGCAAAGCATGCACAAACACTCTAGAATCTATCAAGCAATTGGCGACGACTAGGTCATCTATATATGAGTATATTGACTGAGGAGTCAAATGAGAATGTTTGATCGTAGGTCATACTCATCGTTTAAGCACAAGTGGGGCTACCACTTTTACATAAAGCATTGTTGTGTTCAAACCATTAGAGTTGCTTTAGCTCAATTCTTAGAGTAAAGCTCCCCCTAGATGTCATATCCCCCCTAAGAGGGATGAACGAACCTTTGGTTTTGTCGATGATGACTTCATGTAGGTGTTGAAGATGTAGATTCTCAGTGTTGAATCATTTGGAGCAATCCATTGGAGTGAGTTTCACTTTCAATGCCTACACGGGTTAGTCCCACAACGAACATACAAGGATATCCATAGACATAGAGTGAAGTACACACAAGATGATGTCCATGAAAACATTAGGTTACCTTGTCCCTTGACTTACCAACAAGAGGGTTTGTGACTCCTTGATCTAGTGCAAGATGTGAAAGTTGATTGCACTTGTCCTTGTCAATATGAATATGAGTGAAGTATGTTGGTGGAGTCACCCTCAAGAACTCTCTAGTTCTTCTTCTTTGGGATCCACATCATCTTGATGGGAATCCTTGGAGTTGTAGTCGTACTTGATGAAGTAGAACTTGATGTAGTATTGGGAACCCACTTGACCAAGGCCTTAGGAGCTTCTTCAAATGCATGAATCTCCTCTTGAACCTTGTCCTTGCCTTTTAGCTTGTGGTCTTGTGGTGGAAGATCATCTTGAGCTTGTGTCCCCTTGAAGTAGGTAGGATCATACTTCTCTTGTTGAGGAACAAACTTCGTCTTGGGGTATTGATCTTCTTCCCACTTAGCTCCATTGGCATTGAACTTTCGTTCAAAACCAACACCTTGATTCTTCCGGTGCCTTCCTTGCTTGCGTACAATTTCCTCAAATTGCTTACTTCCGGCAAGGCTCTTGTAAACACCTTTCTCTATAATTCCCTTCAATAAGCTATTTTCTTTCTCAAGTGTAACTTGGCCAAGAGAATCATTAGTGGAATCAACAGAACTACTAGAAGCAACAATATTGGATTTAGCATGGTTATTGTTACTACTAGAAGAAGAATCTTTCTTACTCTTGTTGCTAGATTTTACTTGTGGCATGTAAGTGGACAAGAGTAAACGCTTGGCAATGTAAGAAGAGCTTTTCTTATGAATACCATCATTGATTGCCTTTAAGAACCCATGTTCTTGCTCTAGATTGAGCTTTTCAAAGCGTAGCTTCTCATGAGTCTTTGAAAGCTCTCGATGATATTCTAAGGTAGTCTCATGAGCTAACTTAAGAGTGTTTAGTTATTTAATTAGACGCTCAATATCCTTCTTATCATCGTCATTCGTTTTATCTTTATTAGTATGATTTATAGCAAGTTCATCATAGTTTTCATCACTAGAGTTGTCAACAAGTAAATCATCATCATCACCTGGCAAATCATCTTCATCACTATTGAAATCAACATACTCAGGGTGTGTGTGTTACCTTTGGGACTTTAGCCATGAAGCATCTTCCAATTCCTTAATTTGGTGAATCAAATATGTCATAGGAGTTGGATGACACAAGTGCAAGACCGGCAACACCTTCATCTTGAGTATATTCGGAGTCGGAGTGATAATTTCTCTCGGAGTGGTGGTCGGAGTCGGAACCAGATACCCATTCACCAACATGAGCTTGATGTCTTCGTTTTGTTTAGCTCCTTGATGACTTGTCCTTCCTTTCCGAAACCTTGCTTCTGCGAGAGGTTCTTCATTCATAACGATCATCTCTACTCCTTCTCTCTCTTGGAGGTGATTCTTCCCTTTTGCTTCTCCTTTTAGGTGAGTCTTCTCTTCTTTTGTAGGGAGCTGTACGCTCATTGGAGTAGTGTCCGGGTCTTCCACAATGGTAACAATTACGTTCACGACTAGAAGATCTTTTGTGATTGTAGGACCTTGACTTGGAACTTCTCTCTTTGCTTCTACTCTTGTAGAACTTGTTGAAGTTCTTCACCATTAGGCTCAATTCCTCATTGAATACTTGTTTCTCACTTGATGATGTACGAGCATCACATGAAGCTTTGTAAGCACCACTAGACTTGTTGTGAAGCTCTTCTTTATCCTTGAGTGACATCTCATGAGCAACAATTCTACCAATGACTTCCGTTGGCTTGAGATATTTGTAATTGGGCATCATTTGGATCAATGTGCACACGGTGTCATATTTTCCATCCAAGGCTCTTAGGATCTTCTTAATGATGAATGTATCAGTCATCTGTTCACTTCCTAAGCCGGCAATCTCATTTGTGATGAGAGCAAGCCTAGAGTACATTTCAGCGACACCTTCACCATCCTTCATTTTGAACTTGTCAAGCTAGCTTTGAAGCACATCCAATTTGGATTCCTTGACGGAGTCGGTACCTTCGTGCATATCAATCAAAGTATCCCAAATTTCCTTTGCATTATCAAGACGGTTGATTTTGTTGAGTTCTTCGGGGCATAATCCATTGAATAGGATATCATAAGATGGAGCATTGTATTGCAACATCTTCAATTCTTTAGCAGTTGCTTCATGATTCGGTTCCCTTCCATCATAGAATTCACCTTGCAAGCCAATACGCACAATAGCACAAACGGCGGTGTTATGTCCAAGAATATGCATTTTTATCGTATGCTTCCAACTAGCAAAATTAGTACCATCAAAGTAAGGACCTCTACGGTGGAAATTTCCCTCGCTAGACGCCATACTCTCCTAGGTTGTGAAACCAAGGCTATGATCACCAAAGCTATGGATATCAAGGCAAATGGAGACCAAAGCTCTGATACCACTTGTAGCATCGAAAGTATGTCTAGAGGGGGTGATTAGACTACTTGACCAAATAAAAATCTAGCCTTTTCCCAATTTTAAGTCTTGGCAGATTTTAGCAAATTAACACAAGTCAAGCAATCAACCTACACATGCAATTATAAGAGTATAGTAGCGGAATGTAAGTCATTGCATATGAAGATAAAGGGGAGGAGTTTGGAGGGAGTAAACACAATGTAGACACAGAGATTTTTGGCATGGTTTTGATAGGTGGTGCTATCGTACATCCACGTTGATGGAGACTTCAACCCATGAAGGGTAACGGTTGTGCGAGTCCACGGAGGGCTCCACCCACGAAGGGTCCATGAAGAAGCAACCTTGTCTACCCACCATGGCCATCGCCCACGAAGGACTTGCGTCACTTGGGTAGATCTTCCCGAAGTAGGCGAACTCCTTGCCCTTACAAACTCCTTGGTTCAGCTCCACAATATTGATGGAGGGTCCCAAGTGACACCTAACCAATCTAGGAGACACCACTCTCCAAAAGGTAATAGATGGTGTGATGTCGGTGGAAATGACACCTATGGGATCACAAGAATCCCTCCTGTGGTTAGCGGGGCGCGGGGTCATGAGAAGAGCGGATCTAACAGGTAGCACACGGTTCGTTTATCCAGGTTCGGGCCGCGAGGATGCGTAAAACCCTACTCCTGCTTTGGTGGATTGTATATCTGTGTTCTTGAGTTAGCTATGGGGCGTGAGGAGCTCCAAAAGGCTGAATCCTTCTCCTGGTCGCCACGGGCCTCCTTTTATAGAAAAAGGGGGTTGCCACAGTGGCACACAGGAGGTGGAAAGGATACAGTGATGCGAGGTTATCCCTCGCGTTACATGACAAGGCGCATTTAATGCGTCTTGCTTAGGTGTCTTTGCTTTATCCGGGATGGGGGAGAGATCTGTCTCGTCCGTCGCCGCTCCTTCTTGTGTCGACACGCGCCCTGGCCAGCGATGCCTGAGATGCCACGTAGGTAGGCAGGCAGCTGAGGTGGCGCAGTGGTGGGTCTTCACGAAGATCAGCATGCTGCCACGTAGGTGCCTGCCCAGCTGGTTGGGTCGGCAGCTGCATGCATGCGGTGGTGGAGGTTTAGTCGGCATGGGCTTGATGGTGGCCCCGCGGGTGTCCTCGGGAAGGGCCTTGCCGGGGCCCCGGCAAGGGTCTTGCCGAGGCGCCTGCTGTCATCCCCGGCAAGGCGCTTGCCGGGGGCCTTGTGGTCTTCCTCGGCTGGGATACCGCCAAGGGTTGTTGTCTCCTTATTTTGTCTATGATCTTGAATGTCTTTACAAAGATCTGCATGCCCCCACGGGGATGTCTCCCGAATCCTTGCCCTTTGGGGCTAGTGGACTCAAGGGTGATTTGCTCCGTAGGCGAGGGACGAGTCGCCGCGGGAAGGGTCTTGCCAGGGCTGCTAGAACTGTCTCCTGGCAAGGATCTTGCCGGGGGAGTCCGCTTCGTCCCCTTTGCTCTTCGTGGTCTTGGCCTTGGCGTCGTAGTTCTCTTGAGCTTCGGTCTTACCCTGGTCACCTCCCTTGCCTTGCTTGGTGTGGTGGTGCCCGTGGCTCAGACTGCCCGTGCACAGTTATAGGGGTACAAAAAGTGTACCCCTCTTTTTGTACACCGACAGGAGCCCCCAGGCCTGGGCCACACATTAGCACAACACGTTATTGGGCTAGGCCCAAAAATGGTGCGCGGGCAGGCGGGCAGTTTTTACTGCAGTAAGATTCTTCGCGCGCTGCGCTTCCCACGACTCCCGCGCGTGGCGCGGCGTGGGGAGGTGCGTGTGACGTGGGCAGCATGCGTGGGGTTGGTTCCCGCAGGCATGCGTCACATCGTAGTAAAGGGGCGGTTCGCGCCTTCCCCATAAACGGAGGGAGGCGTGGAGGCGCGGCCCATTTACTGAATGGGGCTGAGGCACGGCCTTCAAGGCATCCACTCCCCATGATCACGGGGTGGGGAGTGGTCGTCTCACCCGTTCCCTCGGTTCTGCACGTCCGCCACGTGTCTCCCATGCGCCTGGGGTGGCAAACGGTGGAGGCAAGAAACCGGGCCGTCGCTGGTTGGGGCGGCGGGTCGGTCCTGGCTCCCTGCGCCTTCCGTATCTTGATTGGCCGAGCGGGGTGGCCGAGCCCCAACCCCGATCCTTTATAAAGAGCGGGAGGGCGGATGGCGTCCCGCATTCTTTCATCTTCTTCTTCCTTCAGCTTCTGCTCCTCCCTTCCATCCGTCATGGAGAGGGGGAATCCCGGTCCTTCAACAGTGGTGGCGAGGGTCGCCGCTCGACAACGCGTCCCTCCTTCCCCTGCGCCTGCGGTGGCAGAGCCAGCCGCGAGGGGAAGGGGGAGGGGACGAGGCCGTGGGCGAGGGCGAGGCCGGGGTGCTCGGGGAAGAGAAGGATGGGGTGGCGCGCCGGCCTCACCTCCGCCAGCAGCTCCTCCTCCAATGGAGGGCCATGTTGGGGATGACCCTTGTGAGTTCTTCGTCAGGCTGCGCCGGCCGCCGCGCCGTCGCCATCGTCTCCCGACTCCATTTGCGCGGGAGATGGAGCTGGATCCGCCGGAATCGTTGTGGCTGCACATGAGGCGCTGCGGGATCAGCGGCACGTGGGTCCGCGTCGACTTCCCCGCCCCACATGTGATGTATCTTCGTCGGGGATGGAAGACGTTTGCTCATATCCACTGCTTGACGGAGGGGCTCACTCTCCATTTTAAGCTGATGGAGGGTGGCCTTCTCTCCGTTAAGGTCTTCTGGTGCTTTGGGACCCGTGCAAGGTGCTGTGTGGAGAGCTCTTCTGATAGTGAAGAATCCTCCTCGGGCGGGAGTGACGAGGAGGACAGCGGCAGCGACGACGAGGGTAGTAGGCGGCAAGATGACGGGTCCGATTAGGTTTGGGTGCCGCTCCGTGCGGCACCGGCGACCCCATCATCCGCGTCGCCGGCTCCCTGAACTTCTCGGGGTCGTCTCCTTGGGCGGCTGGCGTTGGGAGGCTGCGGAAGAGGAAGAGGGCGGGCGGCAAGGCCGTCAAGTCGGAGTACGCGGGCACCGACGCCTTCGACGCATGCTGACGTCCTGCCGCCTCGTCTTCGAGCTCTGCTTTTGGTGCCGCCATCACCATCCAGCCTTTGGACAGCCACCAAGATGTTATCTTGGTGTCTTCTGCCACCTGTAGCTCGCCTAGGCACTCCTTTTGTCCCTTTCACCTCCTTGACCTGCCTCCTGAGGAGAGGGAGAAGAAAGTGATTACGGCACCTTATCTCTTTTTAGTTTGTAAGCCTTCGGGCCTTTGTTGAATTTAAAACTTGTAGTCCCATCATTCATGTTTTTCATTCCCTATGGACTGTACCTGAGTGGAATGTTTTTTTAATGAAAAAGGGATGCTTGCCGGGTCATTTGTTTGAGGGTGGAGCCCACGACAAGGAGTAAATCCTTGATATCTTCAAGATAAACATTTCCTTGCCCGGCAACAGGCCTTGCCGTCTCCCCACTTTGCTCGACCTTCCTCACGCCTTCGGCGGAGGCAGGGATGAGGCGGGTTCAGGCTCCTTGTTTCATCCTTTCGCTGCCGCGACTACGACCAAACTTGGCCCCAGGAACGAGCCCTAGGGCCTAGAGTTATGGGAGCACGGTAGCTTAGGGGAAAACGAGGTTTCGCATACCTCAGTCCATAATGGAATGCATGATAAGGGATGAAGAACTTATCTGAAGCTGCAGTCCCCGGCAACCCTGGTTCGCCGTGGGTGAATCTTTGCTCTTGCAGCCCCCGGCAATACTGGCTTGCCGGGGGCTAGATGCTGGTCTGTTCCTCTTTTTTTTCCTCTCCAAGTGGTTCGGCACGGATATCTGTGTGTCCTGTGAACCAAAGAAGACAAAAGAAAGACAAAGAGACGCACACTCGACCTCTAAGCTAGGGGTTAGTCGCCGCTAAGCACTATCAACCCTAACCAAGGACGAGACTCGACCTAGCATGCATGCTATAACTTAGGGCGCCAGCGCTTCAATTACTTATGCTCAGGGTCTGCGCCTGGCTTTGTACAAAGGGTTACATGCGTCATCGGCAAGGCTCGTACAAAAGGTGGCTTGCCGGGGGGCCCGGCAAGCCGCGCCTCACGGGTAAAACTTGCGAAGATGCTCAATGTTCCAGGAGTTACTCACCGGAACGGCATCTTCGGTCTCCAGGCGGACTGAGCCGGGCCTGGTGACTCGTATTACCCGATAAGGGCCTTCCCACTTTGGCATCAACTTGTTGGAATTCTTGGCCGATTGAACGCGCCGAAGAACAAGGTCGCCTTCCTTAAAGCTTCGGGCATGAACCTTGCGGCTATGGTAGCGGCGCAAGGCTTGCTGCTAGCGCGCTGCTCTCACAGCCGCCCAAAGACGATCTTCCTCAAGGAGCGTTGCGTCATCTTGCCGCAATTGCTCTTGCTCAAGCTCGTCATAAGCGAGTACTCAAGGTGACCCGTATATGAGTTCCGTGGGGAGAACTGCTTCTGCCCCGTATACCAGGGCAAAGGCTGTCTGGCCGGTGGCTCGATTTGGTGTCGTTCTGATTGACCAAAGAACCGCCGGCAATTCATCAATCCAGCGCCTTCCACTCTTGCGCAGTCTGTCAAAGGTCTTTGTCCTCAGGCCTCGCAGTACTTCAGCATTTGCCCTCTCAGCTTGACCATTGCTTCGTGGGCGAGCAACAGAAGCGAAACAGACCTTGCTGCCGAGGTCTTGAATATATTGCATGAAGGTGTGGCTTGTGAACTGCGTGCCGTTGTCGGTGATAACCCTATTGGGTAGACCAAAATGGCACACCAGTCCTTTGAAGAACTTGACGGCTGACTGTGCTATGACCTTCCTCACTACTTCCACTTCTGGCCACTTTGTGAACTTGTCGATTGCAATGTACAAGTACTCAAAGCCCCCGACAGCGCGGGGGAAAGGGCCCAGTATGTCGAGCCCCCAGACCGAGAAAGGCCAGGAGAGAGGAATGGTTTAAAGGGCTTGAGCTGGCTGATGAAGCTTCTTTGAATGGAACTGACACACTTCACACCTGGTGACTAGTGTCGTAGCATCCTGGAGGGCGGTGGGCCAGAAGAAACCTTGCCGAAATGTTTTGCCAGCAAGGGCCCTTGACCCGATGTGGGATCCACATATGCCTCCATGTATCTCCTCCAACAGCCCCAGTCCTTCCTCTCGAGGGATACACTTCAATTTCACGCCGTTCGACCTCTTTCTGTACAGGACGTCATCGACGAACTGGTACATAGTAGAGCGACGGGCTACTTTTTCCGCTTTTTCCTGCTCCTCAGGAAGTTCCCCTGTTTGGAGGAATCGGACAGTATGATGTGCCCACGCTGGAGCCTGGGGCTCGACGGCGAGGACTAAAGGCATTTCCTCCGCTACAGGAGCGGCTGTCTTGACGGCAAGAGCTTGATGCTCTGTCGGAGCTAGCCGTCCTGTGGCGGGCTCAGTGTCTCCGGTAACATCCTTGCTGGCGGCTTCGGGGAGCTCGGCGGGAAAGTACTTGCCCGGCCCTGATTTTCTCCTCTTGTTCTGCTCTGTTGATGGATCAACGGATGGCTGAGTTAGCCGAAGCACAAAGGTACCTCGTTCCACAGGTAGCTTGAGGGCGGCGCGTTTTGACAGGTAATCGGCGATATCATTCTCCGCTCGGGGAACGTATTCTGCCTGTATACCGTCAAAACGCTCTTCCAGCTTTCTCACTTCATTGACGTAGGCCTTCATCAACGGGCTCTGGTAATCCTTGTTGACTTGCTTGACGACAAGTTGCGAGTCGCCTCTGACGACGAGTTTCTTGATTCCGAGGTCCGTCGCGATCCTAAGACCGGCAAGCAGCCCTTCATACTCAGCCGTATTGTTTGTTGACACCTCCCTGGGGAAGTGAATCTAGATCACGTACTTGAGGTGCTCTCCGGTGGGCGCGACAAGCAGTACGCCAGCCCCGACACCCTGCAAGGAGAAAGCTCCATCAAAGTACATGATCCAGTCGCAACTTGCCTCCTTGCCGGGGAGAGCAGTCTCTTGGGTTTCTTCATCAGGTGTCGCGGTCCATTCTGCAACGAACTCCGCCAGGACTCGGCTTTGAATCGTCGAGGTACTCTCAAACTTGAGGCCAAATCTGGACAGTTCCAGTGCCCACTCTACGATCCTTCCCGTTGCGTCTGGATTGTGCAATATCCGTTGCAGAGGGAGGCGAGTGACGACAGTGATTTTGTGCGCCTGGAAGTAGTGACGCAGCTTCCTCGAGGCCATAAGAAGGCCGAAGAGCAGTTGCTGCACACCGGAGTACCTTGATCTAGCCCCCTGCAGGAGGGAACTAACAAAGTAGACCGGGTGCTGCATCATTTTCTTCTTCAGCGGCACTTCAATTGGCTGCATCGTCTTGGCATCGGTGGCATCGGGCTCTGTCGCTGCTATTACCTCATCATAAATTTCTCTCTGCGCCACTAGTACGGCGCTGACCACCTGGTTCGTTGCCGCCAGGTACAACAGCAACGGTTCCTGTGGCCTAGGCGCAACTAGTATTGGCACAGAGGAGAGGTACCTCTTCAAATCTTGCAATGCTGCTTCGGCTTCTACCGTCCACTCCATCGGGCCCGCCTTTTTCAAAATCTTGAAAAAGGGAAGGGCGCGCTCAGCGGACTTGGAAATGAACCTGCTGATGGCGGCAACGCAACTAGCAAGCCGACGCACATCCTTGACTCGCTTGGGTGCTTCAATCGGCTCTATAGCTTTGATCTTGTCCGGATTGGCCTCTATCCCACGCTGTCACACAAAGAACCCGAGAAGCTTGCCAGACGGGACGCCGAAGACGCACTTCTCAGGGTTCAGCTTGAGATTGATCTTGCGTAGATTTTCCAATGTTTCTTGTAAATCTGATATGAGGGTTGCCCTATTCTTCGTTTTGACCACTATATCATCCATATAAGCTTCCATATTTCTATGGAGCTGGGGTTCAAAACCAATCTGGACCGCCCTTGCAAATGTTGAACCAGCACACTTCAACCCGAAAGGCATCCGTATAAAGCAATACGTACCACATGGGGTGATGAATGCCGTTTCTCTTCATCTTCCCTTGTCATGAAGATCTGGTGGTAGCCGGAGTAGGCATCGAGGAATGACAACATATCACACCCAGCTGTGGAGTCAACAATCTTGTCGATGCGCGGCAATGGGAAGGGGTCTTTGGGACAAGCCTTATTAATATCTGTGTAATCAATATACAGCCTCCACTTCCCATTTGGCTTGCGCACTACCACCGGATTGGCCAACCACGTTGGATGGAGCACTCCTCTTACCAAACCCACTGCTTCCAGTTTCCGGATCTCCTCTGTGATGAACTCTTGTCATTCCAAAGCTTGCTTTCTGACCTTCTGCGTGACGGGCCGCGCATGAGGACAGACAGCAAGGTGGTGCTCAATCACCTCCCTGGGAACGCTAGGGATGTCGGATGCTTTCCATGCAAACAAATCGACATTTGCCCGCAGGAAGGTGACGAGCGCGTCTTCCTATTTGTCGTCAAGGGTGGAGCTTATGGTAAAAGCTCCTCCCGTGCCGTCCTCCTTGACAGAAACCTTCTTGGTTCCCGGCGGTGTGGCCCTGGACTTCTTGTTTCTGTCGGTGGAGCTCTCTGGCACGTCCTTGACGAGACCGCTACACTCCGAAGAGGTGTGCTTGCTGGAGTGGGTACCTGAGGTCTCACCGGTCTTCTACTTTTGCCTTCCCGGGGCTCCAGCGGAAGGAGCAAGCGCCTTAGCAGCGGCGGCTGCTGCAACTGCTTGTTGGTAGAGTTGGTCAGCGCAAATTAGCCCATCCTTCTTGTCTGATGGGACGGTGATGATCGTCACAGGCCCGGGCATCTTCAGGGTGTTGTAGGCGTAATGTGACGCCGCCATGAACTTGGCCAGCACTGGGCGGCCAAGGATCCCGTTGTAAGGCAAGGGGATCTTGACAACGCCAAACACAATCCTTTCTGTCCTGTAGTTCAGATCACTCCCAAAAGTCACGGGCAACGTGACCTTTCCCTTTGGTTGACTTCTTCCCGGGTTGACCCCCCCTGAAACGTGCCCGTCTCTTCGAGGTCTTCATTAGGAATCTGCAATTTCTCGATCACGGCAGGCGAGATTAAGTTCAGACCGGTCCCGCATCGACTAGCATCTTTGTCACCTTGAGGTTGCGTATT
This sequence comes from Triticum urartu, assembly GCF_003073215.2. Taxonomy (NCBI): domain Eukaryota; kingdom Viridiplantae; phylum Streptophyta; class Magnoliopsida; order Poales; family Poaceae; genus Triticum; species Triticum urartu. The sequence continues at coordinate 368,221,668 of NC_053024.1, forward strand.
GTTGGTGGAACCAACAATGGCAAGCACCCGACTGCAGTAGTGCGATCAGCGTGATCCTCAGTGTCAAAAATGATAGGTGTGCTGGACCACTTCAGCGGCCTTTGGGCATCAAATGACAGTTCCGCCACTGTAATCTCACGCGCCCACTGTTTAAGCTGGCGGTGAGAGGTATGCAGCGAGGCGCTGCCATCGACGCACATGACCTCTATAGCTTTCTGAAATTCTTGGTCACCAGACTCATCGTCCTCTTCGTGTTCATCGTCTTCTGGCTTTTTGTCACGGCCCCGGGCGGGCCTCTCCTGCTGTTTATCTTTGCCGCGACGGCCCGCCTGGCCGCCACGCTTCTTGTCGGACCCCTCAGCACCGTCCTAGCCTTTCTCCTTGTCCCGCCTCTCATATTCAGCCCTCTGCTTCTCAGCAAGGAGCTCAACCTGTCGGCAGTTCTGGAGATCATGGCCTTTGGTGCGATGGATCTTGCAGTATTGCTTGTCGGAGTTTCCTGGCTTCTCGGCAGCCGCCAAGGCCCGGCAGGCGACACATCCAGCAATTTCCTTGCCGGGGTCATCTGCCTTGGTTTTCTTGGCGGAGCCGGCGTCGTCAGATCCCTCGATGGCAAGCACAACTTTACCTTTGCGCTTCCTGTTGCGGCGCCAGCCTTTCTTCATTGGGGTGGCAGTATCCTCATCTGAGGAGTCGGTTTCCACGCCGGCATCTTCGCTGGGGTACTTCCTTCCCTATTCAGCTCGGGCACATCTGTCAGCAAGAACATAGAGTTCTGCCACATCTTTCACCTTGTTCATTGCCAGTTCTTCGCGCATCTTGCGGTTACGCACATTCTGATGGAACGCGCTGATGATGGCAGCAGGGTGAACATCAGGGATATTGTACTGTACCCGGCTGAACCTCTGTATATACTTGCGCAGACTCTTGCCTCCCTCCTGGGGAATGACATGCAGGTCGCTTGCTTGGCCATGGGCTTGGTGACCTCCAGTAAAGGTGCCTACAAACTCATGGCACAAATCTGACCAGGAGGAAATAGAGTCTACCGGCAAGTGCATCAACCACGACATGGCGTTGGGTTTAAGAGCCAATGGAAAGTAATTCGCAAGCACCTTATTGTCGCAGGCTCCGGCGGCTTGCATCGCGATGGTGTAGATGCTGAGGAACTCAGACGGGTGAGTCTTGCCGTTGTACTTTTCGCCAACGTCAGGTTTGAAGGTGCGGTGAGTGGGCCACTGGAACTGCCGCAACTCACGGGTAAAAGCCGGACAGCCTACCTCGTAAGGTAGGCCTCCAGGGCTCTACGGGGCCGGGTGGTTCACAGCAGGCCCTGCTCGCCTATCTGACTGGTGGCGTGCTCCGCGCTGGCGTTCGATAGTGGTTCGAGCGTCTTCATGGGCTCGTTCTCGAAGAACATGGCGCTGGTCACAGTGGGTCCACGGGTTAGACGATGCTATGGAGATGGCGTCGCCCGCGACGTCGTGACGAGCCAGTGTCCGTGGTACTGGATGGGGAGAGGTGAATGCACCGTGGTCGCGGCGCCGCCGGCTTTTCCGCCACTGGTCCGCCAGACTCCATCAGAGTGTCGACCCGGGGGCCCCACCGGACTTGGTTCGTCTTTGTTGGCCACCGCAACAAGGCTTCGGATAGTGGCTCTCCATTCGTCGAGTTTCCCCGTAGTGGGAGGAAAGTCGAGGAGCAACTGCGCGCGCCAGGGCCTCTGCTGGCGTCGATGGCGGCGAAACCTGCATGGATCGCGATGCGCTTCGACTTCTGACCATGTCAGAAGGAGCTCTATCATGACCCCGCGGTCGCATGCCGTTTTCACCAGCGCCTCGGTGAGTGGGCAGGTCTTCTACGTCCTGGGAGTGGCACTCGGGGCACTTCCCGCGGCGATGCCAGGGATCTTTGGCGTGATTACACCATTCGTCGCGCGCTGCCTGGGAGGAGCGCGCTGTTGGCGCTGGCGTGGGAATCTTGGAGGTCCTTGCATCGCCTTCGGGCGGGGCGGCGATGACCTTGGAAGGCCCCGCTCCACCCGCGAAGGGCCTGGCTCCGCCTTTGGATTTCACGACATGTGGCCTGTTACCAGGCGCACAAACATCGCCGCCTCCCAAACTCCGGCTGCTGGGATGGTGTTGGTGTTCGCGAGCAGAGCCCAGGGCCTTTCTGCGACCGGTCCGCTGCTCGCCCGCGTCGGGACGGGCTGTCCGGCTTCTGACTGGCCAACCGCCACCGACGTCTTCTTCTTGGGCGCCATGATGATGAAGAAGCGTCGAACTACCTGCTAAAGTCGATTCTCACAACTGCGCCCCTACCTGGCGCGCCAAAGATGTCGGTGGAAACGACACCTATGGGATCACAAGAATCCCTCCTGTGGTTAGCAGGGCACGGGGTCATGAGAAGAGCGGATCTAATAGGTAGCACACGGTTTGTTTATCCAGGTTCGGGCCGCGAGGATGCGTAAAACCCTACGCCTGCTTTGGTGGATTGTATATCTGTGTTCTTGAGTTAGCTATGGGGCGTGAGGAGCTCCAAAAAGCTGAATCCTTCTCCTGGTCGCCTCGGGCCTCCTTTTATAGAAAAAGGGGGTTGCCACAGTGGCACATAGGAGGTGGAAAGGGTACATTGATGCGAGGTTATCCCTTGCATTACATGACAAGGCGCATTTAATGCGTCTTGCTTAGGTGTCTTTGCTTTATCAGGGACGGGGGAGAGATCTGTCTCGTCCGTCGCCGCTCCTTCTTGTGTCAACACGCACCCTGGCCAGCGATGCCTGAGATGCCACATAGGTAGGCAGGCAGCTGAGGTGGTGCAGTGGTGGGTCTTCACGAAGATCTGCATGCCGCCATGTAGGTGCCTGCCCAGCTGGTTGGGTCGGCAGCTGCATGCATGCGATGGTGGAGGTTTAGTCGGCGTGGGCCTGATGGTGGCCCCGCGGGTGTCCTCGGGAAGGGCCTTGCCAGGGCCCCGGCAAGGGTCTTGCCGAGGCGCCTGCTGTCATCCCCGGCAAGGTGCTTGCCGGGGGCCTTGTTGTCTTCCTCGGCGGGGATCCCGCCAAGGGTTGTTGTCTCCTTAGTGCGTATCTGATCTTGAATATCTTTACAAAGATCTGCATTCCGCCACGGGGATGTCTCCCGGATCCTTGCCCTTTGGGGGCAGTGGACTCAAGGGTGATTTGCTCCGTAGGCGCGGGACGAGTCGCCGCGGCAAGGGTCTTGCCGGGGCTGCTAGAACTGTCTCCCGGCAAGGATCTTGCCGGGGGAGTCCGCTTCGTCCCCTTTGCTCTTCGTGGTCTTGGCCTTGGCGTCGTAGTTCTCTTGAGCTTCCGTCTTACCCTGGCTCACCTCCCTTGCCTTGCTTGGTGTGGTGGTGCCCGTGGCTCAGAATGCCCGTGCACAGATATAGGGGTACAAAAAGTGTACCCCTCTTTTTGTACACCGACATGTGTTGATGATGAACTCCTTGCTCTTGTGCTTCAAATGATAGCCTCCCCGATACTCAACTCTCTCTCACAGATTTGGATATGGTGGAATGATGATTTGAGTGGAAACAACTTGGGGAAGGCTAGAGGTCAAGATTCGTGTGGTTGGATTGGAATGTCTTGGTCTCAACACATGAGTAGGTGGTTCTCTCTCAGAAAATGAATGCTGGAAGTGTAGGCACATTCTGATGTCTCTCTCTTTGATGGAGAGGAGGGTGGAGGGGTATATATAGCCTCCACACAAAATCTAACCATTACACACAATTTACCAAACTCGGTGGGACCCAATAGTGAAACTCGGAGAGACCGACTTGGTTCAAAATGTGAACATTAGGCTTTTCGATGGGACCGACAATATCAACTCGGTGAGACCGATGGGCTAGGGTTTGGGAGAAACCTCATCTCGGTAAGACCGATCACATGAACTCAGTGAGACCGATTTCAGTAATGAGAAAATAGAGACTTGGCCAGGAAAACTCGGTGGGACCGATCGCTCATCTCGGTGAGACCGAAATGTTACAAAAAGGAAACAGAGAGTTTGCATTGCCAACTCGGTGGGACCGATCGCTCATCTCAGTTAGACCGAAACATTACGAAGGGAAACAGAGAGTTTGCAATCCCATCTTGGTGAGACCGAGATCCCTATTGGTAAGACGGAACTGATTAGGGTTTCTGGCAGTGGCTATGTCAAGTGAACTCGGTGGCGCTTGATAGATCAAATCGGTGGGGCCGAGTTAGACTATTAGGGTTAGGACATATGAGGAAATGAGAAAGTGGTTGAGGGATTTTGGAGCATATCACTAAGCATTTTGACCAAGCAAGCCAGTAAGCAATAGCTCATACCCTTTTAATAGTATTGGCTTGTCCTATGGACTCAATGTGATCTTGGATCACTAAAATGAAAGTGTAAAGTCTTGATATTTTGCCAATATGTGTCCTTAGCATTTTGAGGGATCCACATCTCTTAGTACATGCCATGCCAATCATTGAACTTTCTGAAATGATTATCTTGAAAGAATATAAGTTCAATAAGCTATATGTTGTTAAGAATTACCAAAACCACCCAGGGATTAGTTGCACTTTCATATGTACATATTAACGGAAACATATTCCTTGGATTAACTGTGTGGAATGTATAGACAAATGAAAACGTTTGTCTGGGACTAACTATGTGATGTACTTACGACCGGAAATGATTGTGCATGTATAATTGTATTTTTTAACACACTTGTACGTATAATCGTATTTTATAGCTCGTCCGTCGCACACGATCTCATTTTGCCCGGCGTGTGTGACAGGAGGGCCTATCTGTGATGCCCCGAGTCCGATGCGCCAGGTGTCCTCCAGTTATTCATTGTTGTTGCCTTGTCATTTTCTTGCGTGTTGCATTTCATCACGTCATCATGTGCATTGCATCATCATGTTTTCAAAACTTGCATCCATCCGGTTTTCCCTAGTTCTCTCCGTTGTCCGTTCTGAGCCTAGACACACTTGCACACGCTCGCGGCACCTCCGGAATATTATTTTATAAGTGGCCAGAAAATGTTCTCGGAATGGGATGAAAGTTGGCGTGTGGTCTTACTATAGTGTAGATAGACTGCCTGTCAAATTTCGTCGCATTTGGAGTCCATTTGATGCCCCAACGGATAACTATAGCCGCAATATAGTCAGTCAAACGTTGGACGGTTTCGGTCTCCGAAACCTGTTGCCGGGCTTTCCCTCTCTTTCCTTCCTAGACCATCTACACAACCCTCTAGCCCACCTACCTACCCCTTCACTCGGAGCCGCACGATCGAGATCGTACGGTCCGAAAACGGGCAAAAACCCCCTAACCCTAGCACCTACCCTATATATACACCTCCCCTTCCAAATCTGACAACCTAGTCTTCCCCTACCTTCTAGCCTCCCACCTCCTCCTCAATTTCCGTGCGCCTCCACCTCAGATCCGCCACTTGGCGTGCCGCCACTCGCCGGCGCCACCACCTAACCGCCTTCCTCAACCTATCGCGCCCCTCCACATCGCCCCAGCGCCTCCCGCTCGATCCCGATCTGGATCGGGAGAGCACCCCGCCGTCTCCCGTCCGCCGCTGCACCTCTCGCTGTTCCCCCACTCCGGCGAGCCCCGTCGCCGGCGACCAGAAGCCCAGGTCCTCTCCGGCCTCCCTATCTCTCCTCCCTCTTAACTTGTTGGGTTCCCTTCTCTCTAACCTTCTCCCTCTCTCTGCCATGGAAGCCCCGCCATGGGCGCCCGAAGCATGGAGTTCCACCACCGACACCGCCAAGCTCCTTGGCCACCAAAAACGGACTCCCCACGTTCTGATCTGGCCACCCTCGCCTGGATCCGCTTATTCCTCGCCATCCTGAGCCTCATCGGAGTTCCAACGCGCCGCTGCAGCCATCCTGTGCGCCACCTCTGTTTGTGTGCAGCGAGCGCACGTGTTGACTATGCTACGTCTGCAAGTGACCGCTAGGTGGGCTCCAAGGCCCAGCTGTGCACCCCCCCCCCCCCCCCCGCCGGCCTCACCTCACCACAAATCCGGGCCAAGGCCCATGCGTGAGCAGCCCAAAGCGCCCTCCTTTTTTCCATTGTTGGGCCAGCTAGATTCGGCCCAGTGCAGTTTTTTCCCAGTACTGTGAATTTGCTAATTAACCAGGGAATTGCAGTTTTCCAGAAAAACCCTCTAGTTCATGCATATAATAACCTCATAACCATGCATCGGATTTAAACAAACTTTATATGTAAAATTCTTAGAATTTTGTGTAGATTGATAATTTCCAACTTTCATGCATGTTTCAAATGTTTAAAATGATGTTTGTGTTTATTTTGCATAATGCCATGTTAAAATACTTTAATTCATAACTAATTAACCGTAGCTTGGATTTAAATAATCTTTATATGTAAATGGGGTAGAAAATGCCTAGTTTAACATGGTGTACTTACTTTGCATGGTTAACAACTCTAAAATATGGTTTAGGATAGAACAGTACCAAATACATAATTTTCATATGAGGATTTTCCAGACTTGTTGTTTGTTGTTCTGGCCTCATTTAAACTTGCCTAGATAGGTAGTTTTATTATGCTTGACCTCTTGCCATGTTTAACAACACTTAATATTCTTGGGTACATAAATGAGAGTGAACTGAATGTTTAAATGTGGTGTTTTGTCAACATGCAACTCGTTGTATATTGAGCTCCACTTAATCTGTAGTATTGTTTGTGCATTTTGTCATGCCATGCCTCATTAAACCGGGCATGCATCATACTTGGTTGTGCATCATGCCATGTTTATGTGATGGTTGTTTACTATGTTGCTTGCTTCATTCTGGGTTGCTTCTCTTGTTAGCTTCGGTGTCGTTCCGGAGTTGTGAGGATTCGTTCGACTACGTCTGCTTGTCTTCTTCATGGACTCGTTCTTCTTCCTTGCGGGATCTCAGGCAAGATGACCATACCCTCGAAATCACTTCTATCTTTTCATGCTAGTTGTTCGTTCTATCGCTATGTCGCGCTACCTACCACTTGTAATATCTTGCCTCCCATATTGCCATGTCAAGCCTCTAACCCTTATTCCTAGTAAACCGTTGTTTGGCTAAGTTACCGCTTTTGCTCAGCCCCTCTTATAGCGTTGTTAGTTGCACGTGAAGTTGAAGTTTGTTCCATGTTGGAACAGGGTTATGTTGGGATATCACACTATCTCTTATTTTAACTAATGCATCTATATACTTGGTAAAGGGCGGAAGGCTCGGCCTTATGCCTGGTGTTTTGTTCCACTCTTGCCGCCCTAGTTTCCGTCATACCGGTGTTATGTTCCTTGATTTTGCGTTCCTTACGCGGTTGGTTGTTATGGGAACCCCTTGACAGTTTGCTTTGAATAAAACTCCTCCAGCAAGGCCCAACCATGGTTTTACATTTGCCTAACAACCTATTACCCTTCCCTTGGGTCGGCCAACCCGAGGGTCATCTTTATTTTAACCCCCACGAGCCAGCGCTTCTCTAAGTGTTGGTCCGAACCGGGCAACCTGCGGGGCCGCCCCGGGGCAACTTGAGGGCTGGTTTTACTCGTAGCTTGACCTATCCGGTGTGTCCTGAGAACGAGACACGTGCGACTCCTATCGGGATTGTCGACACATCAGGCGGCTTTGCTGGTCCTGTTTTACCATTGTCGAAAAGTCTTGTAACCGGGATTCCGAGACTGGTCCGGTCTTTCTGGGAGAAGGAATATCCTTCGTTGACCGTGAGATCTTGTAATGGGCTAAGTTGGCACACCCCTACAGGGTGTAAACTTTCAAGAGTCATGCCCGTGGTTATGTGGCAGATGGGAATTTGTTAATGTCCGGTTGTAGAGAACTTGACACTTGACTTAATTAAAATGCATCAACCACGTGTGTAGTCGTGATGGTCTCTTTCCGGTGGAGTCCGGGAAGTGAACTCGGTCTTGTGCTATGCTTGAACGTAAGTAGTTTCAGGATCACTTCTTGATCACTTCTACCTTCTCGACCATTGCGTTGCTTCTCTTCTCGCTCTCATTGGCGTATGTTAGCCACCATATTTGCTTAGTGCTTGCTGCAGCTCCACCTCTTTACCCTATCCTACCCATAAGCTTAAATAGTCTTGATCTCGCGGGTGTGAGATTGCTGAGTCCTCGTGACTCACAGATACTTCCAAACAGTTGCAGGTGCCAAGGATACCAGTGAAGGTGACGCAACCGAGCTCAAGTGGGAGCTCGATCAAGATCTTGGTCGTTGTTTTGTGTCTTTTTCGGATGATCAGTAGTGGTGCCCAGTTGGGACGATCAGGGATCTAGCATTTGGGGTTATCTTCCTTTATTCTGGTTCTGTAGATAGACCTTTGATTGTATTTGGATGATGTATGCATTATTTATGTATTTTGTGAAGTGGCGATTGTAAGCCAACTCATTACCCCTTTCTTATTCAGTACATGGGATTGTGTGAAGATTACCCCTCTTGCGACAAACCTACCATGCGGCTATGCCTCTAAGTCGTGCCCCGACACGTGAGAGATATAGCCACATTGTGGGTGTTACACTATCCCCAACGGTTTTTGGATCATGTAGGAAGGACCCCCATATCGCAAACGTTCACTAGGCGACGGTTCAAAATACCGTCGCGGGAAGGGGTTAAAAACCATTTGTATAGCAGCTTGCTATACCAGTAGCATCTCGTTATTCTAGTAGGGATAGTCTGTGCCATCAAAGATAGGGCATGTAATGAATACCTTGATCATATGTGCAGTCAACACAATTAAAAATCCAGGTGTTTAAACCTAAATCACACAGAACAAGGGAGTGCATTACTCTGATACCAATTGAAATTGCAGGTGTACTCACAGAGCGGGGGTGAATGGGAGATTTTTAGAAATTCATCAAACTCTGATGAATATGATGAAGATCATGAAGGAAATATGCCCTAGAGGCAATAATAAAGTTGTTATTTATATTTCCTTATATCATGATAAATGTTTATTATTCATGCTAGAATTGTATTAACCGGAAACTTAGTACATGTGTGAATACATAGACAAACAGAGTGTCACTAGTATGCCTCTACTTGACTAGCTCGTTAATCAAAGATGGTTAAGTTTCCTAACCATAGACATGAGTTGTCATTTGATGAACGGGATCACTAAGCAGTAGTGATAGTCGTAGAAGCAATAGTTGGCGTGACGACAACGATGCTTCGATGGAGATCAAGGTGTCAAGCCGGTGACGATGGTGATCATGACGGTGCTTTGGAGATGGAGATGAAAGGCACAAGATGATGGTGGCCATATCATATCAATTATTTGATTGCATGTGCTATTTATATCTTTATGCATCTTATTTTGCTTAGTACGGCGGTAGCATTATCATATCATCTCTCACTAAATTTCAAGGTACAAGTGTTCTCCCTGAGTATGCACCGTTGCGACAGTTCATCATGCCGAGACACCACGTGATGATCACGTGTGATAAGCTCTACGTTCACATACAACGGGGGTAAGCCAGTTTTGCACATGCAGAATACCCGGGTTAAACTTGACGAGCCTAGCATATGCAGATATGGCCTCGGAACACTGAGACCTAAAGGTCGAGCTGAATCATATAGTAGATATGATCAACATAATGATGTTCACCATTGAAAACTACTCCATCTCATGTGATGATCAGACATGGTTTAGTTGATATGGATCACATGATCACTTAGATGATTAGAGGGATGTCTATCTAAGTGGGAGTTCTTAAGTAATATGATTAATTGAACTTAAATTTATCATGAACTTAGTCCTGATAGTATTTGCATATCTATGTTGTAGATCAATTGCTCGCGTATAGCTTCCCCATTTTATTTATGATATGTTCCTAGAGAAAACTATGTTGAAAGATGTTAGTAGCAATGATGCGGACTAGCTCCATGATCTGAGGATTATCCTCATTGCTACACAGAAGAATTATGTCCTTGATGCATCGCTAGGTGACGGACCTATTGCAGGAGCAGATGCAGACGTTATGAACGTTTGGCAAGCTCGGTATGATAACTACTTGATAGTTTAGTGCGCCATGCTTTATGGCTTAGAACTAGGACTTCAAAAACATTTTGAATGCCACGGAGCATATAAGATGTTCCAAAAGTTGAAATTAGTATATTAGGCTCATTTCCGTGTCGAGAGGTATGAGATCTCTGACAGTACTTTGCCTACATGATGGAGGAGAATAGCTCAACCAGTGAGCATGTGCTCAGATTGTCTGGGTACTGCAATTGCTTGAATCAAGTGGGAGTTAATCTTCCAGATAAGATAGTGATTGACAGAGTTCTCTAGTCACTATCACCAAGTTTCTGGAACTTTATGATGAACTATAATATGCAAGGAATGACAAAAATGATTCCCCGAGCTCTTCGCGATGTTGAAATCGGCGAAGGTAGAAATCAAGAAAAGCATCAAGTGTTGATGGTAGACAAGACCACTAGTTTCAAGTAAAAGGGCAAGGGAAAGAAAGGGAACTCCAAGAAGAATGGCAAGCAAGCTGCCACTCCCATGAAGAAGCCCAAAGCTAGACCCAAGCCTGAAACTGAGTGCTTCTACTACAAAGGAAATGGCCACTAGAAGCGAAACTGCCCCAAATAACTTGGCGGATAAGAAGGATGGAAAAGTGAACAAAAGTATATATGATATACATGTTATTGATGTGTACTTTACTAGTGTTCATAGTAGCCCCTGGGTATTTGATACTAGTTCAGTTGCTATGATTAGTAACTTGAACCAGGAGTTACAAAATGAATAGAGACTAGTTGAGGACTAGGTGACGATGTGTGTTGGAAGTGATTCCAAGGTTGATAAGATCACCATCACACTCCCTTTACCTTCGGGATTAGTGTTGAACCTAAAATAAATGTTATTTGGTGTTTGTGTTGAGCATAATATGATTGGATAATGTTTATTGCAATACGGTTATTCATTTAAGTCAAAGAATAATTGTTATTCTATTTACATGAATAAAACCTTCCAAGGTCATACACCCAAGGTGAATGGTTTATTGAATCTCGATCGTAGTGATTCACATATTCATAATATTGATGCCAAAAGATGCAAAGTTGATAATGATAGTGCAACATATTTATGGCACTGCCGTTTAGGTCATATTGGTTTAAAGCGCATGAAGAAACTCCTTGCTGATGGGATTTTAGAATTAGTTGATGCTTGCGAACCATGCCTCATGGGTAAGATGACTAAGACTCCGTTCTCTGGAACAATGGAGCGAGCAACAGACTTATTGGAAATAATACATACTGATGTATGCGATCCGATGAGTGTTGAGGCTCATGGTGGGTATCATTATTTTCTGACATTCACAGATGATTTGAGCAGATATGGGTATATCTACTTGATGAAACATAAGGCTGAAACATTTGAAAAGTTTAAAGAATTTTAGAGTGAAGTGGAAAATCATCGTAACAAGAAAATAAAGTTTCTGCGATCTGATCGCGGAGACAAATATTTGAGTTACGAGTTTGGTCTTCATTTGAAACAATGTGGAATAGTTTCGCAACTCACGCCACCTGGAACACCACAGTGTAACGGTGTGTCCGAACGTCGTAACCGTACTTTATTAGATATTGTGCGATCTATGATGTCTCCTACTGATTTATTGCTATCGTTTTGAGGGTTATGCACTAGAGACAACTGCATTAACGTTAAATAGGGCACCATCTAAATCCATTGAAATGCAATTGTATAAAGTATGGTTTGGCAAGAAACCTAAGTTGTCATTTCTTAGAGTTTGGGGTTGCGATGCTTATGTGAAAAAGCTTCAACCTGATAAGCTCAAACCCTAATCAGAGAAGTGCGTCTTCACAGGATACCAAAAATAAACTGTTGGGTACACCTTCTATCACAGATCTGAAGGCAAGATCTTTGTTGCTAAGAGTGGATCCTTTCTAGAGAAGGAGTTTCTCTCAAAAGAAGTGAGTGGGAGGAAAGTAGAACTTGATGAGGTAATTGTACCTTCTCCCGAATTGGAAAGTAGTTCATCACAGAAATAAGTTCCAGTGATGCCTACACCAATTAGTGAGGAAGTTAATGAAGATGATCATGAAACTTCAGATCAAGTTACTACCGAACCTCGTAGGTCAACCAGAGTACGTTCTGCACCAGAGTGGTACGCTAATCCTGTTCTGGAAGTCATGTTACTAGACCATGACGAACCCATGAACTATGAGGAAGCGATGATGAGCCCATATTCCGCAAAATGGCTTGAGGCCATGAAATCTGAGATGGGATCCATGTATGAAAACAAAGTGTGGAATTTGGTTGACTTGCCCGATGATCAGCAAGCCATAGATAATAAATGGATCTTTAAGAAGAAGACTGACGCTGACGGTAATGTTACTGTCTACAAAGCTTGACTTGTTGTGGAAGGCTTTAGACAAGTTCAAGGAGTTGACTACGATGAGATCTTCTCACCCGCAGTGATTCTTAAGTCCGTTTGAATCATGTTAGCAATTGCCACATTTTATGAAATCTGGCAAATGGATGTCAAAACTGCATTCCTTAATGGATTTCTTAAAAGAAGAGTTGTATATGATACAACCAGAAGATTTTTTCAATCCTAAACGTGCTAAAAAAATTTGCAAGCTCCAGTGATCTATCTATGGACTGGTGCAAGCCTCTCAGAGTTGGAATATATGCTTTTATGAGTTGATCAAAGCATATAGTTTTATACAGACTTACGGTGAAGTCTGTATTTACAAGAAAGTGAGTGGGAGCACTACAACCTTTCTGATAAGTATATGTGAATGACATATTATTGATCGAAAATGATGTAGAATTTTCTGGAAAGCATAAAGGAGTGTTTGAAAGGAGTTTTTCAAATAAAAACCTTGGTGAAGCTGCTTACATATTGGGCATCAAGATCTATAGAGATAGATCAAGATGCTTGACAAGATTTTTCAATGATTACATACCTTCACAAGATTTTGAAGTAGTTCAAAATGGAACAGTCAAAGAAGGAGTTCTTGCCTGTGCTGCAAGGTGTGAAGTTGAGTGAAGACTCAAAACACGACCACGACAGGAAATAGAAAGAGAATGAAAAGTCATTCCCTATGCCTTGGTCATAGATTCTATAAAGTATGATATGCTATGTACCAGACCTATTGTGTACCTCTCACCATGAGTTTGGCAAGAGGGTACAATAGTGATCCAGGAGTGGATCACTAAACAGCGGTCAAAATTATCCTTAGTGGAATATGGAAATGTTTCTCGGTTATGGAGGTGACAAAGAGTTCGTCGTAAAGAGTTACGTCGATGCATGCTTTGACACCGATCTGGATGACTCTAAGTCTCGATCTAGATACATATTGAAAGTGGGAACAATTAGCTAAAGTAGCTCCGTGCATAGTATTGTAGACACAAAAATTTGCAAAATACATACGGATCTGAATGTTGCAGACCCGTAGACTAAACTTCTCTCAAAAGAAAAACATGATCACTCTTTGGGTGTTAATCACATAGCGATGTGACCTAGATTATTGACTCTAGTAAACCCTTTGGGTATTAGTCACATGGCGATGTGAACTGATCACATCGTGATGTGAACTATTGGTGTTAAATCACATGGCGATGTGAACTAGATTATTGACTCTCGTGCAAGTGGGAGACTGAAGGAAATATGCCCTAGAGGTAATAATAAAGTTGTTATTTATATTTCCTTATATCATGATAAATGTTTATTATTCATGCTAGAATTGTATTAACCGGAAACTTAGTACATGTGTGAATACATAGACAAACAGAGTGTCACTAGTATGCCTCTACTTGACTAGCTCGTTAATCAAAGATGGTTAAGTTTCCTAACCATAGACATGAGTTGTCATTTGATGAACGGGATCACATCATTGGAGAATGATGTGATTGACTTGACCCATCCGTTAGCTTAGCACTATGACCATTTAGTTTATTTCTATTTCTTTCTCCATGACTTATACATGTTCCTATGACTATGAGATTATGCAACTCACGAATACCGGAGGAACACTTAGTGTGCTATCAAACGTCACAACGTAACTAGGTGACTATAATGATGCTCTACAGGTGTCTCTGATGGTGTTTGTTGAGTTGGCATAGATCGAGATTAGGATTTGTCACTCTGATTGTCGGAGAGGTATCTCTGGGCCCTCTCGGTAATGCACATCACTATAAGCCTTGCAAGCAATGTGACTAATGAGTTAGTTGCGGGATGTTGCATTACGGAACGAGTAAAGAGACTTGCCGGTAACGAGGTTGAACTAGGTATTGAGATACCGACCATATATTCTCGGGCAAGTAACATCCTGATGACAAAGGGAACAACGTATGTTGTTATGCGGTTTGACCGATAAAGAACTTCATAGAATATGTAGGAACCAATATGAGGATCTAGGTTCCGCTATTGGTTATTGACCGTAAGTGAGTCTCGGTCATGTCTACATAGTTCTCGAACCCGTAGGGTCCGCACGCTTAACGTTCGATGATGATCGGTATTATGAGTTTATGTGTTTTCATATGCCGAAGGTAGTTCAGAGTCCCGGATGTGATCATGGACATGACGAGGAGTCTCAAAATGGTCGAGACATAAAGATCGGTATATTGGAAGGCTATGTTTGGACATCGGAATGGTTCTGGATGAGTTCGGGCATTTACCGGAGTACCGGGGGGTTACCAGAACCCCTCGGGGAGTCAATGGGCCTTAGTGGGAGAGAGGAGGAGGTAGACAAGGTGGGGGGGCCCCCCCCCCCAAGCTCAATCCAAATTGGGAAGGGGGCTAGCTCCCCTTTCCTTCTCTCCCTCTCCCTCTTCCTTCTTCTCCTAGTCCAACTAGGGAAGGGGGGAAACCTACTCCTACTGGGAGTAGGAATCCCCCCCTTGGCGCGCCATGAGAGGGCCGGCCCTACCCTCCTCCACTCCTTTATATATTGGGAGGGGGGCACCCCATACACACACAAGTTGATTGTTTAGCCGTGTGCGGTGCCCCCCTCCACAGAATTCCACCTCGGTCATATCGTTGTAGCGCTTAGGGAAAGCCCCACGTTGGTAACTTCATCATCACCATCATCATGCGGTCGTGCTGACAAAACTCTTCCTCAGCCTCAGCTGGATCAAGAGTATGAGGGATGTCATTGAGCTGAACGTGTGTAGATCACAGAGGTGTCGTGCGTTTGGTACTTGATCGGTTGAATCGCGAAGATGTTCGACTGCATCAACCGCGTTTCATAATGCTTCCACTTTCAGTCTACGAGGGTACGTAGACATACTCTCCCCCTCTCGCTTGCTCTGCATCTCCTAGATGGATCTTGCGTCTGCGTAGGAAATTTTTGAAATTACTGCGTTCCCCAACTGATCAAAGTGAAGAATAGAAATGCTAGGGGAACTAAGTTATACGTCTCCAACGTATCTATAATTTTTTTGGTTGTTCCATGCTGTTATATTATCAATCTTGGATGTTTTATAATCATTTTAATTCATTTTATAACATTTTTTGGTACTAACCTATTGACATAGTGCCAAGTGCCAGTTGCTGTTTTTTCCATGTTTTTTACATCGCAGAAAATCAATATCAAACGGAGTCCAAATGCCACGAAACATTACGGAGAATTTTTATGGGCCAGGAGGAACACAACGGGCCCTGGCTGCACTTGGGGGTGCCCCGAGGGAGGCACAACACACCAGGGCGCGCCAGGAGGCCCAGGCGTGCCCTAGTGGGTTGTGCCTACCTCGGGTGCCCCTCGGACCGCCTCTTTGCTCTATAAATACCCCAATATTCCCAAAGCCCTAGGGGAGTCGACAAAATAATGATCCAGTCGCCGTAGAGTCCAGAACCACCAGATTCAATCTAGACACCATCTCGGATGGGGTTCACCACCTTGATTGGTGCCTCTTCGATGATGCGTGAGTAGTTCTTTGTAGACCTTCGGGTTTGTAGTTAGTAGCTAGATGGCTTCCTCTCTCTCTCTCTCTCTTGATTCTCAATACAATGGTCTCTTGGAGATCCATATGATGTAACTCTTTTTGTGGTGTGTTTGTTGGGATCGATGAACTTTGAGTTTATGATCAGATCTATGTTTTTATATCCATGAAAGTATTTGAGTTTCTTTGATCTCTTTTATGCATGATCTCTTATAGCCTCGTATTTCTGCTTTCTGGACGCACTGCTTGAACACCATGGAGCAAGATAGAGAAAAAACTCCTATCCTTCTACGATATTTGGGTTTTGTTTGGCCAACTTGATCTATTTATCTTGCAATGGAAAAGGTGCTTTGTAGTGGGTTCGATCTTATGGTGCTTGATCCCTGTGATAGAAAGGGAACCGACACGTATGTATCATTGCTACCAAGGATAAAACGAAGGGGTCTATCTCTACATAGATAGATCATGTCTACATCATGTCATCGTTCTTATTGCATTACTCCGTTTCTCCATGAACTTAATACAATAGATGCATGCTGGATAGCGGTCGATGTGTGGAGTAATTGTTGGGGAACATAGTATTTGAAAAAAATTCCTATGATCACACAAGATCTATCTAGGAGAATCATAGCAACGAGTGGGGAGAGTGTGTCCACGTACCCTCGTCAACCGAAAGCGGAAGCGTTTATCAACGCGGTTGATGTAGTCGTACGTCTTCACGATCCGACCGATCCTAGCACCGAACATACGGCACCTTCGTGTTCAGCACATGTTCAGCTCGATGACATCCCTCATACTCTTGATCCAATTGAGGCCAAGCGAGAGTTCCGTCAGCACGATGGTGTGGCGAAAGTGATGATAAAGTGACCGGTGCAGGGCTTTGCCTAAGCACTATGACGATATGACCGAGGTGTGTTTCTGTGGAGGGGGCACCGCACACGGCTAAAAGATTAACTTGTATGTTCTAGGGTGCCACCTCCCCACGTATATACAGGAGGGAGGGAGGAGGAGGCCTACCAAGGGTGGCGCGCCCAATGGGGGAGTCCTACCCCAAGTAGGATTCACCCCCCTCTTTCCTATTCCCACTAGGAGAAGGGGGAAGGAGGAGGAGGAGAGAAGGAAAGGGGGGCCGCCCCCCCAACCCTAGTCCAATTCGGTTTTGGCTAGGGTGGGTGTGCCACTCCTTGGCCTGCCCCCTCTCTTCCACCACTAGGCCCATGAGCCCCAATAACTTCCCTGGGGGTTCTGGTAACCCCCGGTACTCCGAAACTTACCCGAAATGACCCGAACCATTCCGGTGTCCAAATATGACATTCCAATATATGATTTATGTCTTGACCATTTCGAGACTCCTTGTCAAGTCCGTGATCTCATCCGGGACTTCGAACAAACGTCGGTACATCAAATCACATAACTCATAATACAAATCGTCATCGAACGTTAAGCGTGCGGACCCTACAGGTTTGAGAACTATGTACACATAACCAAGTTACATCTCCGGTCGATAACCAATAGCGGAACCTGGATGCTCATATTGGTTCCTACATATTCTACGAAGATCTTTATCGTTCAAATCGCATAACAACATACGTTGTTCCCTTTGTCATTGGTATGTTACTTGCCTGAGATTTGATCATCGGTATCATCATACCTAGTTCAATCTCGTCATCGGCAAGCCTCTTTACTCGTTACGTAATGCATCATCATGTGGCTAACTCTATAGACACATTGCTTGCAAGGCTCATAGTGATGTGCATTACCGAGAGGGCCCAGAGATACCTCTCCGATATACGGAGTGACAAATCCCAATCTTGATCTATGCCAACTCAACAAACACCGTCAGAGACACCTGTAGAGCATCTTTATAATCACCCAGTTATGTTGTGACATTTGATAGCACACAACGTGTTCCTCCGGTATTCGGGAGTTGCATAATGTCATAGTCTGATGAACATGTATAAGTCATGAAGAAAGCAATAGCAGAACAACTAAACGATCATTATGCTAAGCTAATGGATGGGTCTTATCCATCACATCTTTCTCTAATGATGTGATCCCGTTCATCAAATGACAACACATGTCCATGGCTAGGATACTCAACCATCTTTGATTAATGAGCTAGTCAAGTAGAGGCATACTAGGGAAAATCTATTTGGTTATGTATTCACACATGTACTAAGTTTCCGGTTAATACAATTCTAGCATGAATAATAAACATTTATCATGATATAAGGAAATTTAAATAACAACTTTATTATTGCCTCTAGGGCATATTTTCTTCAGTAATAGTAGTAGATACAGGCAAGAGTTGGTCCACTAATCTTGGACGTGATGTCTATGTAATGATCATTGTCTGGATATCGTCATGAGTATTTGAAGTTCTATCAATTGCCCGACAATAATTTGGTCACCCACCGCTTTGCTATTTTTCTCGAGAGAAGCCACTAGTGAAATCTATGGGCCCCGGGTCTCTTTCTCATATTATTTGCCTTTGCGATCTACTTTTATTTGCATTTATTTTCAGATCCATTAATCCAAAAACCCCAAAAAAATACTTTGCTGCACTTTATTTTATTTACGATCTATTTATCCAATCTATTACAACTTTTTCCCGTCACGCACCAATTTCTGGCACCGTTACCTGAAAGGGATTGATAACCCCTTTAACACGTCGGGTTGCGAGGATTTGTTATCTGTGTGTATGGGCTATTTACGTTGTGTTGCTTGGTTCTCCTACTGGTTCGATAACCTTGGTTTCATAACTGAGGGAAATACCTACCGCCACTGTGCTACATCATCCCTTCCTCTTTGGGAAAATGCCGACGTAGCTTCAAGCGACATCAAAAGGAATTTCTGGTGCCATTCCCGGCGAGGATCTTCAACATATACCAGGCTCCTAATCACAATCTCATCTCCTTGAAATTTATGTTATTTGTCATTTGCCTCTCATTTTCCTCTCCCCCACTTCACAATTTTTTTTCATTTTATTCACCTCTCTTTTCCATTCGCCGTTTTCCTGCCGGATCTCCTTTTGAGTGCAATCTTACTGTGTGGGCATCATGACTCAAGAGAACACCAAGTTATGTGATTTCTCAAATACCAACAACAATGATTTTTTTGGCACTCTGTTTGCTCCTCCCGCCACTAGTGCGGAGACTTGTGATATTAATACTACTTTGCTGAATCTCGTTATGAAAGACCAATTTTCTGGTACTCCTAATGAGGATGCCGTGTCCCATCTTAATACCTTCGTGGAATTATGTGATATGCAAAAGAAAAAAGATGTGGACAATGATGTGGTCAAGATGAAATTATTTCCGTTTTCTTTGTGTGATTCTGCAAAAATTTGGTTCTCTTCTTTGCCTCACAATAGTATTGATTCTTGGAATAAGTGCAAAGATGCTTTTATCACTAGGTATTTTCCGCCAGCAAAAATTATTTCCCTTAGAACCCAAATTGTGAATTTCAATATACGTTCGTCCCCAAAGGTGGCACGTTCCCTACCGAAACCATCACGCTTGTTGTGAGAAGCTCTGGTTTGTGAGAAGCTTATACCCAAACCTGCCCCAAATGGGACAAAAATTATACCACGGCATGTTGATGCTGCTCCATGATAGCATGCCAAGTTTCATGAATTTCAGACGAGTTTTGGATTTACTAGAATTTAAAAACCAGGTATCTCAATATGTGCATCGACTGACCATAGCAGGGTGTTTGAAATTCATTCCCATTTCTTGCATGGGACCTAAGCATGCAACCAAAGACACATATTTGATTTTTCAACCAGTTTATATGCACTGGAGCATGTGCATGTAGTTCAAATTTGAATTATGCGCATAAAATGCCTAGAAATCCAGTTAATATATAAAAATGTCCAAATGAACCCTGAATAATTCCAATTTTTTTGACGACACACCTACAGTTGCATGTTCACTGCAGATAAAAGTCCTATCAATTAAAACACCATCCATGGCCGCTTTGACCCCATTATGTAATTCAAATCAAGACGAAAAATCAAGTAGATCCCACACAGTTTATTATAACCAACCGTGTGAGATGCAGCACAAAATATCTTCGGACCGTGTCTGAATAAGGGACCGTATCTGATGACACTTTGTGCGCCAGTTTTTTGGCTGAAGCGATTCCAAGTTTTTGGCTCCGTGCAAATATCTACCTCCCCGCCCCGTCCTCCTTACCAAAAGTCACATTTCCCATGTTTCCGCCTTCTTTTCCAAGTTGAAACCTTCACTCCTTGCTTGCAGTGTCGTCGCCTCCTCGCCGGCAACTGTCGGTGTCAAAACTGGCGGATCTCGGGTAGGGGGTCCCGAACTGTGCGTCTAAGGTGGATGGTAACAGGAGGCAGGGGACACGAAATTTACCCAGGTTCGGGCCTCTTGAAGGAGGTAATACCCTACGTCCTGCTTGATTATTCTTGATGATATGAGTATTACAAGAGTTGATCTACCATGAGATCGTAGAGGCTAAACCCTAGAAGCTAGCCTATGGTATGATTGTATGTTGTCCTACGGACTAAACCCTCCGGTTTATATAGACACTGGAGGGGGATAGGGTTACACAGAGTCGGTTACAAGGGAGGAGATCTACATATCCGTATTGCCTAGCTTGCCTTCCACGCCAAGGAGAGTCCCATCCGGACACAGGACTAAGTCTTCAATCTTGTATCTTCATAGTCCAACGGTCTGGCCAAAGGATATAGTCCGACTATCCGGAGACCCCCTAATCCAGGACTCATTCAGTAGCCCCTGAACCAGGCTTCAATGATGATGAGTCCGGTGGGCAGTATTGTCTTCGGCATTGCAAGGCGGGTTCCTCCTCCGAATACTCCATGGAAGATTTTGAACACAAGGATAGTGTCCGGCTTTGCAAAACAAGTTCCACATACCACCATAGAGAAAATAATATTTCCACAAATCTAATCTGCTGACACATTTTGACAACAAGACATCACGCCATGGCTTGGTCATTATTCGAACCGTTTTTCTCAACCAGCACCGCACATATCGCGAGGCGGTTTTCTTGACACGTCTTGTCAAAGCAGAGATCGTGTTCCCCTTATTACGGGATTCTCATCAATACGGATGTGGGTAACCCAACTGCGCCATCAATTACGGTGCTTGGCGAATAAGCGATTTTACCAGGCAAGTGGGGAGGCGCATCACCTCCTCCGCCCTTATAAAGGGACAAAGATTCACTCTTTTCACCCACGCCTTCTTCCTCCTTGCTTACCCATTCCCGCACACTCGCGCTCTAGCGCCCAAGCTCGCGTTCTTCTTCTCAAACCACTCCAAGCATGTCCGGAGCAGGAGGCAAGTGGATGGTCTCCTCCATCACGGAGGAGAACATCAAGAAGTTATGGGAAGCCGGATATCTGGCCGCGGATATCGTGCACCGGCTGCCAGATGCAGGGCAGATCATCCCAACGCCCAAACCACATGAGAGGGTAGTTTTTCTTACCCACTTTGTCCGTGGACTGGGATTTCCTCTCCACGTGTTTGTCTGTAGGCTCATGTTCTACTACGGGCTGGATTTTCATGATCTAGCCCCCAATTTCATCCTCAACATCTCGGCGTTTATCGTTGTGTGCGAGGCCTTCCTCTGCATCAAGCCCCATTTCGGCCTATGGCTGAAGACCTTCAATGTCAAACCGAAGGTGGTGGTCGGCCAACAAGTGGAGTGCGGAGGCGTCATGGTGGGCAAGATGCCTAATGTCACCTGGCTTGAAGGCTCCTATGTGGAGACCATAAAGGGGTGGCAATCGGGGTGGTTCTACATCACCGAGCCGCGCGACACCAACTAGGTGTCAGCCCCCGAACTCCGATCCGAAATCCCCACATGGCTCACCTCCTGGAAAGAGAAGGTCCTGTCCTGGGGTTCCTCGATAGAGCTGACCGGACTCCAGACCTGCATCAAGAACTTATGAGTAAGAAAATCAAGCTCGTCAACGTGGTCCAGGTCATGCTCTTCCGCCGGATTCTCTGATGTCAACAACGGGTATTCAACTTGTGGGAGTTCAACCTAGCCAAGCACCAAACGCTGTGAGAGCTCTATGACACGACGCACGAGGACGTCTGGAGGGTGCTGTTCAAGGGCACCGAGGTACCTCCTTCCCTCACCGAGGACCGCGGACTCAGCGCAAAGCGCCGCACCAATCCGGTAAGTTTTTATACTTCACAGGGTATCCATTTGCCCCAGTTTAATTATTACGGGATCTAAGCCTTCCATGCCTTTAACAGGACTGGGTGAACACAGCGGAGCAGATCGATTGCCCCGCCCGCCTACCGGAAGATCCTGCAGATGCTCTCCTAACGGAGATGCTGGTTCCGGCACCTTATGAGGTGCCGGTGAAGAAGGCCAAGAAGAAGGCCGCGGGGACCCGAAAGGGTCTCCGGTGCAAGGTTGTATCGGACTCATCGTCCGATAACTCCGACGCACCCTCCTCCCATGAAAACAAGGAGGAGGAAGAGGAAAGTTCTCCCCCCAGCCGTGGGAGACAAGAAAAGGAAGGCCGACCCAACCGGGGAGGCCGAAGGGTCTAAGAAGGGCAGGACCCTCCCTCCGGACTGCTCCACGACGGCCGCCTATAGCGGCGACGAGTGGCTACCCAGGGTCAAGCCCCTGGCGAAGTCGTAAGTATACGAACACCATAGTAATTCATGGTATGTTTTACTGCACTGCTTCTCCTCATGCCGAACATGATTATGCAGTCCGTCCCGAGCTCATCTCGACGTATCTTCGTCAAGCGGTTCGTTGGACTCGTCGAATATGAACAATGGTTCTCTTCCGACCGCCTCCACCCCTTGCCCTGTGGACAATGTCGAGGTGTTGTCTCAACAGGCACCGGGCCAAGGGGAGGTAGTCCTGGGGGTGCCTCGAGGCGACCTCCCGGACCTTGGGCGCAAAGGGAGCCGGACTCCCGTGGGCTCCAGGTTCGGCCCCCAGCCGAACACTGCACCGAAATCTTTGGTGGTTCTGGACTCCGGTGGGCGACCCCCCGTTAAGGGGGGCAAGCCGCCCGTGCCGGTGTCCTCTGTCTATCAGGAGGCACCGGACAACTTGCTGGAAGCACTTCGCAACGCTTCCATCGACGAAGCGCACTGTACTATCCTGAGTGCGGTGATCGAGAAAGTTTAGTCCGCCAAAAACGGACTGACTGAAGCTTGCGCCAGCCTCCTAACAGGCTTTGAGGTAAGCAATCAAAATATAAGAAAATATTATAGCATAGATAGTAGCCCCTGATGCTCTGTTTGGCGTTCGAGTAGAAAGGCCGAATAGAGGATCAAATGATGACTCAGGAGTCTAATTAGAATATATCTATGTGTATGTGCAGGCTTCGTTGTTGGCCACTGCCGCACGTACTGCGGAGGTCTCTACGCTGAAGCAAGACCTGGAGCAGTCCGAGAACGAGCTTGGCCTTACCAAGAGGCGGCTCGAGGAGAGCAAAGGTAAGAAATACCTTGTCTATATAAAATAAAAGAAGTTCGGGTGTAAAGTAACAGGATCATCATGAATTTTCCAGGGGCCACGACCGAAGTGGTGACCCTAAAGAAGGAGCTGTCCGAGGCCGAAGACAAAGCGGCCGAGGAGTGCATTGAGCGGGAGAAACAAGAAGCCCAAGTGGGCGAGGTGCAGCAGGAGCTCGAGGCTCTCGCCAAAAAACATGAGTCCTTGGAGCTTGACTCTAAGACGCGAGAGTCCGAGCTCGCGCAGGCGCTTGAAAGTGCCCGGAACGCCAAGGTTGAAGCCCACAAGGCCCTCCAGGAGATTGATGCAGTGAAGAAGATAGTAGTGGGTGAGGCATTCATTATGCAAAGCAAGCACGTGAAGGAGACTTTCCTTTTTCTTACCCGAGTTTGGAGCTCTCCAGGAGCGTTTGCAGATCTTCCCCGTAGGGTACTGGATGCCGCGGAGTTTTACCAAGCTGAGGAGGGGAGCTCGACGGAGAAGTTGTTCTGGTCTCAGTATACAGGGACCGAACACCCCGTGCCCTTGAACGACCAGCTGAAGCAAATGGTCGAGCTTCACAAGGCGGCCGAATAGGCCATGAGGGGCCTTATTGTCCGGATGTGGCCTGGCGAGCCCCTGTCCGGCAGCTACTTCGGTCTGGTGAGGCGGCTCGTGGACGCCTGCCCATGGCTTGAAATCATAAAGCGGTCCGTCTGCATCGAAGGTGCGCGCAGGGCTTTTGCCCGAGCAAAGGTGCACTGGGCGAAGCTGGACACCGTGAAGCTGGTGAAGGAGGGGCCACCAGAGGGCAAGGAGCATCGCTGCCCCGAAATGTATTATGAGAGTGTCCTAAAGGGTTCTCGCCTTGTGGCGGATGAATGTGCCAGGGATGTAATTTTTGAATGAACATGCTCATGCGATCCTGTAATTTAAAATATTACCTTCTGTGCGGCCGTTTACAAAATCTGAGAGTTGGCCAGTCGTCGGCTTCTGCCCCCATGTAACTAGTACTGGGGTGTTCGGGATAAACCTGAGCACTCTTTACCCCAATTTTGGGTCCTTCAAGGGAGGTGTTCAGCGCAACGAACCAGGCAATCGGACTATAATGCTTTATCACTCTCACTTAGCCATAGAAGTCTTCAATTCTAAATTTTGGCGAAGCCCCTGGTATTCGGAAGGCCGAATTTGGGGCGCTATACACGCCTAAGCCGGACAAGGCTAACTCCTCGCCCGAAGCGGAAGAAGTCTTTAAGGACTTGAGACCTCTCGAACAGCGACCAGTCTCTCGCCTTATCATGACAGTCAGTTTTCGGCTTTCTCTATTGAGGTGCTCGTCCAGAAGAACCGGGACACAATCGCAGTAGTTCCCCCACCACTACCTTAGCCGATATAGTAGAACGTAAGGTACGAAAGCATGGGAGCCGGGCAAACCCAACTATTGACCCAAGACATGATTCGGACCTGATGCAGATAATGTTATAAGTTCAGGGTGCCGCACTGTCGAAAGTGTTCGGACTTCTTGCGCCGTATTATGGGGTAAACGAAAGCCCCTGGCGTACTGACCGTACCCGAATTTATGGGTGGGGATTGTCGGAAATGGACATAAGAGAAAAAAAAGAATGAATAATGCAATAATAGACTAATGCTATGCATTGTTATTTAAATGATACATCGAAGCGTACTGGTACAGGTAGTGCGATAAGCAGAAAATAGGACTATTCAAAATGTCCTATCCAAGGGCAAGCTACGTATGGATAGTAGAAAGCGGGTATTATTATTCGAGACCACCTGGGGGTTCCCGTGTACATCTTAGCTTCTTGCCGCCTTGGTTGTTCCTTCCCGTAATGTGTCCGACAAACATACAGTCGGAAAGGGCTTCCAGAGAGTTAGGCCCTGAAACAGAAAGAAATGGTAAAGATATACAACCCCTAGGGCGGTTAAGCCGCATTGCGGGACGTGCCCTAATCGTGCCCCCGCCTATGTCCATGGTATTTTCAGTGCGTAATTATGTACGTGCGGCATGAATTTCCTCGCTTGACTAGGACTGGGATGGGGGCCGAATTGCTAGGCGAGCTCTGAATGTGTTAGGCGATCCTATTGTAGTTTACTCCGGACACGCTTGAAGGTGTTCGGGAGCTGTATCGCTGAATTAGTGGTTTGCCTTGAAAGGCTGCTTTGTGCTTCTGCTGCGAGGGCCGCAGTGTGCTCTTCCGTGCGAAGCGAGCGTTCTGTGTTTCCATTCACTGTTATGACCCCCCCCCAAGGTCCTGGCATCTTGAGCTTGAGGTATGCGTAATGCGGTACTGCATAGAATTTTGCAAATGCAGTTCGTCCGAGCAGTGCATGATAGCCACTGCGAAACGGGACGATGTCGAAGATTAACTCCTCGCTTCGGAAGTTGTCCGGTGATCCGAAGACCACTTCCAGCGTGATTGAGCCCATGCAATGGGCCTCTACACCTAGGATGACGCCCTTGAAGGTGGTTTTGGTGGGTTTGATCCTCAAGGGATCGATGGCCATTTTTTGCATTGTATCCTGATAGAGCAGGTTCAGGCTGCTGCCGCCATCCATAAGGACTTGAGTGAGGTGAAATCCGTCGATGATGGGGTCTAGGACCAGTACAGCGGATCCTCCATGACGGATACTAGTGGGGTGGTCCCTGTGATCGAAGGTGATCGGGCAAGCAGACCATGGGTTGAACTTTGGGGCGACGGGCTCCATCGCATAGACGTCCCTTAGTGCACGCTTCCGCTCCCTCTTGGGAATGTGGGTTGCATATATCATGTTCACCGTCTTCACTTGTGGGGGGAAGCCCTTCTGTCCTCCCGTGTTCGGCGGCCGGGGCTCCTCCTCGTCATCACTATGCAGCCCCTTGTCCTTGTTTTTGGCATTTAACTTGCCGGCCTGCTTGAACACCCAGCATTCTCTGTTGGTGTGATTGGCTGGCTTGTCGGGGGTGCTGTGGATTTGACACGAGCGATCCAGTATGCGATCCAAACTTGACGGAGCCGGAGTACTTCTTTTAAATGGCTTTTTCCGCTGACCAGATCTAGAGCCTCTGAATTCAGCATTGATCGTCGTATCCTCAGTGTTATCGCCGTTATTATGGCGCTTTGGTCTGTTACGACGTTGTCTGCCGTTGGCATCTTTGGTATCCGAAGTGCCCGGATTCCTCAATGTGTTATTGCTGCGAGCCAGTCAGCTATCCTCGCCCGCGCAAAAGCGGGTCATGAGTGTCGTGAGGGCTGCCATAGACTTCGGCTTCTCCTGGCCAAGGTGGCGGGCAAGCCACTCGTCACAGATGTTGTTCTTGAATGCCGCTAGGGCCTCTACGTCCGGACAGTCGACAATTTGGTTTTTCTTAGTCAGGAACCAAGTCCAGAATTGTCTGGCCGATTCCCCTGGCTGCTGAGTTATATGGCTCAAGTCATCAGCATCCAGTGGTCACACATAAGTGCCCTGGAAGTTGTCAAGGAATGCGCCTTCCAGATCCTCCCAACTGCTGACGGAGTCTGCTGGCAAGCTATTCAGCCAATGCCGAGCTGATCCTTTGAGTTTTAGTGAGAGGTACTTGATGGCATGTAGATCATCACCGCAAGCCATGTGGATGTGAAGGAGGAAATCCTCAATCCATACAGCGGGATCTATTGTACCATCATATGATTCGATATTTACGGGTTTGAAACCCTCCGGGAATTCGTGATCCATAACTTCATCAGTGAAGCATAGGGGGTGTGCTGCGCCTCTGTGCCAGGCTATATCACGATGCAGTTCATATGAGTCTTGTCTGCTGTATTCGGCCCGGCCGGATTTGCTTTTGGTGTATCCGGCGCGACGATCATCGTCCCGTGTTGGCGCGCGTTCCCGTGACCCGTATATTGACCTTGCAAGTTTTTCCTTACTGTCCAATACGTCTCGCAGGTCCCGTGTGTTGCCTCGGGCCTTGGTATTTTTGATTGAGTGGTGGCGGGGTGCAGGCTGAACTTTAGGCTGAAACGCTTCTCTGGCTCGGCCACGCAGTGGCCGGTCAGCCGCGTCATACACTGGTGAATGAGGTTTCAGTGCTTCCTCCTCGAGGTTTGGTAGCAACCTGCGTTTTGGGTAACTCTTA
Organism: Triticum urartu; assembly: GCF_003073215.2. Lineage (NCBI taxonomy): Eukaryota > Viridiplantae > Streptophyta > Magnoliopsida > Poales > Poaceae > Triticum > Triticum urartu. The sequence goes on from NC_053024.1 coordinate 368,249,160, forward strand.
GAGGGGCGCTCGAGTTCGTATTCCTCGGTCGCAAGGACTTTGGTCCATCTGTCTGCTAGCAAGTCTTGATCAGCTTGAAGCTGTTGTTGCTTTTTCTTCAGGCTATTTTCTGTGGTCATAAGCCGGCGCTTGAAGCGCTCCTGCTCGACGGGGTCCTCAGGCACGATCAATTCTTCGTCGCCGAGGCTTGCCTCATCTTCGGAGAGAGGCATGTAATTGTCCTCCTCCGGTTCTCCATCTGCTGCCTTCTTTGGAGGGCTAGCTTGTTCATCCTCCGGCTCTACATCATGTTGGAGGGGATTGTGGTTGTCTTCGGCACTATCCAGAGTGTTATTATCTCCTGTGCCGGTATCACTACTTTTGCTGTGGCGGGTGTCAAAAACAGAACAGTCTGTAGTAATCTGGATCAAACATATACTTATGGAACTCATAACATTCTCAAATAAATTGCTGGACCTGAGTAATTTATCTATTAATCATCTGCAAAAAGAATTAACTAAATAGCACTCCCCAAATAAAAATGGAAGCAATTCTCGTGAGCGCTAAAGTTTCTGTTTTTGACAGCATGATCCACAAGACTTTCCCCAAGTCTTCCCAAAGGTTCTACTTGGAACAAACACTAATTAAAAGCATAAAACCACATCTAAACAGAGACTATATGAATTATTTATTACTAAACAGGAACAAAAAGCAAGGAATAAAAATAAAATTGGGTTGCCTCCCAACAAGCGCTATCGTTTAATGCCCCTAGCTAGGCATGATGATTTCAATGATGCTCACATGAAGGATAAGAATTGTAACATAAAGAGAGCATCATGAAGAATATGACTAGCACATTTAAGTCTAACCCACTTCCTATGCATAGGGATATTGTGAGCAAACAACTTGTGGGAACAATAATCAACTAGCATAGGAGGGCAAAACAAGCATAACTTCAAAACTTTAAGCACATAGAGAGGAAACTTGGTATTATTGCAATTCCTACAAGCATATATTCCTCCCTCATAATAATTTTCAGTAGCATCATGAATGAATTCAACAATATAACCAGCACCTAAATCATTCTTTTCATGATCTACAAGCATGCAAATTTTATTACTCTCCACATAAGCAAAATTCTTCTCATGAATAGTAGTGGGAGCAAACTCAACGAAATAACTATCATGGGATTGAAAATTGAAATCAAGATGACAAGTTTCATTGTTATCATTATTCTTTAAAGCATACGTGTCATCACAATAATCATCATAGATAGGAGGCATGCTTTCATCATAATAAATTTGCTCATCAAAACTTGGGGGACAAAAAATATCATCTTCATCAAACATAGCTTCCCCAAGCTTGTGGCTTTGCATATCATTAGCATCATGGATATTCAAGGAATTCATACTAAAAACATTGCAATCATGCTCATCATTCAAATATTTAGTGCCATTTTATAGATTTCTTCTTCTAGCACTTGAGCACAATTATCCTTTCCATCATACTCACGAAAGATATTAAAAAGGTGAAGTGTATGAGACAAACTCAATTCCATTTTTTATAGTTTTCTTTTATAAACTAAACTAGTGATAAAACAAGAAACTAAAAGACTCGATTGCAAGATCTAAAGATATACCTTCAAGCACTAACCTCCCCGGCAACGGCGCCAGAAAAGAGCTTGATGTCTACTACACAACCTTCTTCTTGTAGACGTTGTTGAGCCTCCAAGTGCAGAGGTTTGTAGGACGGTAGCAAATTTCCCTCAAGTGGATGACCTAAGGTTTATCAATCCATAGGAGGCGTAGGATGAAGATGGTCTCTCTCAAGCAACCCTGCAACCAAATAACAAAGAGTCTCTTGTGTCCCCAACACACCCAATACAATGGTAAATTGTATAGGTGCACTAGTTCAGTGAAGAGATGGTGATACAAGTGGTATATGGATGGCAGATAAAGGTATTTGTAATCTGAAATAATAAAAACAGCAAGGTAACTAATGATAAAAGTGAGCGTAAATGGTATTGCAATGCTAGGAAACAAGGCCTATGGTTCATACTTTCGCTAGTGTAAGTTCCCTCAACAATGATAACATAACTGGATCACATAACTATCCCCCAACATGCAACAAAGAGTCACTCCAAAGTCACTAATAGCGGAGAACGAACGAAGAGATTATGGTAGGGTACGAAACCACCTCAAAGTTATTCTTTCCAATCAATCCATTGGGCTATTCCTATAGGTGTCACAAACAGCCCTAGAGTTCATACTAGAATAACACCTTAAGACACAAATCAACCAAAACCCTAATGTCACCTAGATACTCCAATGTCACCTCAAGTATCCGTGGGTATGATTATACGATATGCGTCACACAATCTCAGATTCATCTATTCAACCAACACAAAGGACCTCAAAGAGTGCCCCGAAGTTCCTACCGGAGAATCACGAGAAAAATGTGTGCCAACCCCTATGCATAGGTTCATGGGCGGAACCCGCAAGTTGATCACCAAAACATACATCAAGTGGCACGTGATATCCCATTGTCACCACAGATACGCACGGCAAGACATACATCATGTGTTCTCAAATCTTTAAAGACTCAATCCAATAAGATAACTTCAAAGGGGAAACTCAATCCATTACAAGAGAGAAGACGGGGAGGAGAAACATAGGATCCAACTATAATAGCAAAGCTCGCGATACATCAAGATCGTATCATCTCAAGAACACGAGAGAGAGAGAGAGAGATCAAACACATAGCTACTGGTACATACCCTCAGCCCCGAGGGAGAACTACTCCCTCCTCGTCATAGAGAGTGCTGGGATGATGAAGATGGCCACCGGTCAAGGATACCCCCTCCGGCAGGGTGCCGGAACAGGGTCCCAATTGACTTTTGGTGGGTACGGAGGCTTCTGGCAGCGGAACTCCCGATCTAATCTCTGTTCTGGAAGTTTTAGGGTACGTGGAGTTATATAGGTGGAAGAAGTACATCAGGGGAGCCACAAGGGCCCCACGAGGTAGGGGGCGCGCCCTAGGGGGGTGGGCGCGCCCCCCACCCTCGTGGCTTCCTCGTTCCTTCCTTGACGTGGGGTCCAAGTCCATCGGGTGGCTTTCATTCCAAAAATAACTTCTCTAGTTGATTTCGTTCCGTTTCGACTCCGTCTGATATTCCTTTTCTTCAAAACACTCAAATAGGCAAAAAAAACAGCAAATCTGGGCTGGGCCTCCGGTTAATATGTTAGTCCCAAAAGTAATATAAAAGTGGATAATAAAGCCCAATATTGCCCAAAACAGTAGATAATATAGCATGGAGCAATCAAAAATTATAGATACGTTGGAGACGTATCAGCGAGACTTAGAGCGGCGCCGCTGACGTCTGCGCTTGGGTTGCTTCTTGGAGGGGTCATCCTCTTCTGTCTCGTTGCCATTGCCTTCTTTAGGGGTGTCCACCATGTATATGTCGTATGATGAGGTAGCGGTCCAGCGCCCTATGGGCGGTGGTTCCTGCTCGTCTCCTGCATAGTCGTCCATACCGCCGATGTCTTCGGAGTCGAAGTCGAGCATGTCGATTAAATCGTCGACAGTGGCTACTAAGTGGGTGGTGGGTGGGTAGCGAATTTCTTCGTCGTCCGCATCCCATTCTAGCCGAACATAGTTCGGCCAAGGTTCTCCTGACAGGGAGAGAGAGACCTTAATGACTTTAGCACATCGCCGAAGGGCGAGTGCTGAAAGATATCCGCGGATTTATAGAAGAGTAGCAATCACACACTTATTACATCGAGTGTCTCAAAAGAGAGCTTATTACAATAAATATGGCTTAAGGCCATCTAATAACGATAACAACGGAAGGCTTGGAAGGTAAGTGAGTCCATCAACTCCAACGGCATCACTGAGTATAGAACCATGACCTAAAAACTCCTTAATCGTCGTCTGAAAAGTCTGCAACATTAACGTTGCATCCCGAAAACGGGTCAGCACATGGAATATGCTGGCAAGGTAACACATAGAGAGTAATGGAATGAAACAGCTATACTATATGCATATTTGGCTGGCGGAAAGCTCTATGGTTACAGTTTTTGCGTAAAGCCAATTTTTCCCTACTTCAAAGGAATAAAATTAATTACTATCATGGTGGTTGTTAAACATTGAGAATGGTTGACAGCATTCTCAATCCCAATTAAGTAACATCATTAAAACCCAACAAAATTAACTTTAGAGTAACATGTTGAGATTCACATGATAATCCAGGTACTAGATACTCAAGATGTCCATAACCGGGGACACGGCTAATCATGATTAGTTTATACACTCTGCAGAGGTTTGCGCACTTTTCCCCACAAGACTCGATCGCCTCCGTTGGATTTCTCGCACTACATGGTGTTTGAGAAACGGATGACCGAGACACAGTCTTTCAGAAGCGCTAGCACCTTATGATGGATAGACCGGTACACCTACTTTCCCCTACATCTGCTAGTCTACCCTGTAAGAGTTCGCACGACTTACTCAACTATGCCAGAGCCCATAATGGCTTGTGGCTGCACACGGAAGTTTCTAGTATGAATAATCTCATGATCCCTTTGAGCCTGGGTGGCGGTCCAAAATAAAAACAGGAAAGTCCTGGAATACCCAGGTGCCTCAATCCACCCAGATGTGTGTTAGGTTGCCACCTTAGATAAACCATTAATTAACAATCTCACATCTGTCATGGATATCACTCACCCAATCCACGTCTACTAGCATAGCATGGCATAAAGCAAACGCAGAGGTAACTCCCAAAGGTTTGATAATAAACAGGTAATAGGTACTACCTCATCTACTTACAATCCCACAATTTAATTAGATCCTAATCATGCAATGTGTGAGGATGGATCTAATGCAATAAAACTGGGTTGTAGAAAAGGTATGATCAAAGTGTTACTTGCCTTGCTGATGATCCGTGAAACCTAGAGATTCGAAGTAACAGGCGGCGCACTCCAGGTATTCTATTGCAGACAAACAACAAGCATACAATAAGTACTCATCTAATGCACAGGTAAAACTCAAATAGAAGATCTAACCAGAAAGTTCAACTTAAGAACCCTGGTTTGGAAAAAGAATCAAATCGAACGAAGCAAAAAAAGTCAAACGGCGAAAGAAAACAACTTCGTTCTAGTAATCTGGATCTAGGGCAAATTTTACAGTAGCAAAAACATGATTAAGTTGATTATTCGGAAAGAGGGTTTCGAGACGAAACTCCAGGCGCTTGAATCACCTGATTCCGATAAACGAGCGAAAAGTTATACTAAAACGAAAATCGGATCAGAGATCGCGATCGGAAAATAACCGCGGAAAATCCGACGAAAAAGAAAAACGACGAACAGAATTTTTTTCAAACGGCGCGGAAGTCGAGGCGGCGGCGAACCTCGGGCGGCGTGCAACTCCGGCGAGTCGGCGGCGGCGGCGGCTATGGGCTAGGGTTTCGGCACAGGCGCGACTATGGGCCTGGGGCTCGGGCGCTTCGCTATATAAAGGCGCCCCCGGGCGGAGTCCCGCTCGGGTACGGCCCATAGTCGGTTTCGTTTTTTTAAATAATTACGCTCGGAAGAAAAATAAAAAGAAATACTAAACGTACTCCAAAAATCACGAAATAAATTTTCCCGGGTTTCTAAAATCAAGCCCGATAAAGTGAACATTTATCTGGGCCCAAACTACAACTTTGAAAAACGCGCATTTTTCCTAAATTCAATTAAAAATACCGAAAAACTCCGAAATAAATCTTATTTGATTTTTTTATTAAATCCTCAATATTTCTATATTTTGGGAAAGTCATTTTATTCCCTCTCTCATATTTTTGTAATAGAAATAATTGATGATAAAATAAATAAAATCAAATGATCCTGTTTACATAATTTGAGAAAACTCAAATATGTAAATAACGAAATCCCCAACTCTCTGCGTGGGTCCTTGAGTTGCTTAGGATTTTCTAGGATCAAAACCAAAAGCAAAATAAAATATGGTATGCATGATGACCTAATGTATAACATTCCAAATTGAAAATTTGGGATGTTACAAACCTACCCCCCTTAAGATGAATCTCGCCCTCGAGATTCGGGTTGGCTAGAAAATAGGTGAGGGTGGTCTTTGAGCAAATCTTCCTCTCGCTCCCAGGTGGCTTCATCCTCTGTGTGGTGGCTCCACTGAACTTTGCAAAACTTGATAACCTTGCTGCGAGTAACTCGGCTGGCAAACTCAAGAATCTTGACTGGTTTCTCCTCATAGGTCAAATTGTTATCCAACTGAATTGCTTCCAATGGCACTGTGTCTCTCAAAGGTATGTCAGCCATCTCCGCGTGACACTTTTTCAACTGAGAAACGTGGAACACATCATGAACTCCTGTCAATCCTTCTGGCAATTCCAACTTGTAGGCCACTTCTCCCATACGCTCCAAAACTCGATATGGCCCTACAAATCGTGGCACTAACTTCCCCTTAACTCCAAAGCGCTTAATCCCTCGAAGTGGGGATACTCGAAGATAAACTCTGTCTCCAACTTCGTAAACTATCTCCTTACGTTTACAATCTGCGTAGCTCTTCTGCCTGGACTGGGCTACCTTGAGCCTATCGCGAATCAACTTCACCTTCTGTTCAGACTCTCTAATCAGATCTGGTCCAAACAACTGGCGGTCTCCAACTTCGTCCCATGACAACGGTGTCCTGCACCTCCTTCCGTACAAAGCTTCGAAAGGGGCCATCTTCAAACTGGTCTGATAACTATTATTGTAAGAGAACTCTGCATATGGCAAATTATCGTCCCAACTAGATCCATAATCTAGCGCACATGCTCTCAGCATATCCTCCAAAATCTGATTGACTCTCTCGGTCTGTCCATCTGTCTACGGATGAAAAGCTGTACTAAATTCTAGCCTAGTACCCAAAGTCTCATGCAACTGCTTCTAGAACTTTGAGGTAAACTGGGTTCCTCTATCTGATACGATGCTCCTCGGAACTCCACGCAAACATACGATCCTGGTCATGTATATCTTTGCCAACTTAGCACTGGTGTAAGTGGTCTTTACTGGGATGAAATAAGCTACCTTCGTCAATCGATCAACTACAACCCAAATCGAGTCATAGCCTGAACGAGTCCTTGGTAATCCCGTGATAAATCCATTCCTAGCTTATCCCACTTCCATTCGGGTATCGGCAATGGTTGCAACAATCCTGCTGGCTTCTGATGCTCTGCCTTTACTCTCTGACATACGTCACAAACTGCTACATACTCCGCAATATCCTTCTTCATTCCGGTCCACCAGAAAATATTCTTCAAATCCAAATACATCTTGGTATTTCCTGGGTGAATCGAATACGGTGAATCATGTGCCTCTTGCAGAATCAACTTCCTAATCTCCGGGTCATTGGGTAGATAAACACGGTCTTCAAACCATAGGGTGTCGTGCTCATCCTCACGAAATCCTTTAGCTTTTCCTTGGCTCATTTTCTCTTTTATAGAAGCAATCTCCTTGTCAGATTTCTGAGCCTTTCTGATTTTGTCCATCAAAGTTGACTGAATTTCCAACGCTGCTACATAGCCTCTCGGAACTATTTCCAACATAGTTCATGAAAATTTTCTGCTAACTCCTTAGGTATTTCTCCCGTCATTAACGTATTGACATGGCTCTTGCGGCTTAATGCATCAGCTACTACATTCGCTTTTCCGGGATGGTAATGCAATCTCATATCATAATCCTTGATGAGCTCCAACCATCTCCTTTGTCTGAGGTTCAACTCCTTCTGTGTGAAAAGGTACTTCAAACTCTTATGATCCATGTACACCTCACAATGATTTCCAATGAGGAAATGTCTCCATGTCTTCAATGCATGCACTACGGCTGCTAACTCCAAATCATGCGTGGCATAATTCAATTCGTGAGGCTTCAGTTGTCGTGAAGCATACGAAACAACTCTTCCCTCTTGCATAAGCACTGCTCCAAGTCCTCGACGTGAAGCATCGCAATACACCTCATAATCCTTGGTTTGATCTGGCAAAATCAACACTAGTGAGGTAACCAAGCGTTTCTTCAACTCCTAGAAACTAGCCTCACACTCCTCAGTCCATTTGAACTTGGTATCCTTCTTCAGCAACTCCGTCATAGGCTTCGCAATCTTTGAAAAGTTCTCAATAAACCTCCGGTAGTATCCTGCGAGTCCAAGAAAACTCCGGATCTCTCCAACTGTTGTTGGTGCTTCCCACTTGGTCATGGTTTCAACTTTAGCGGGATCAACAGCTATACCTTCTCTAGATATAACGTGTCCGAGGAATCCTACTTCCTTCAACCAAAACTCACATTTACTGAACTTGGCATATAATTGATGTTCTCTGAGCTTTCCAAGTGCCAAACACAAATGCTCCTTATGTTCCTCTTCATTCTTTGAATAAACCAGGATATCATCAATGAACACTACGATGAACTTATCGAAAAACTCCATAAACACTTTGTTTTATCATGTTCATAAAATAGGCAGGCACGTTAGTCAGTCCAAATGACATAACGGTATACTCATATAGTCCATATCTTGTGGTGAATGCTGTCTCAGGTATGTCCTGCTCTCGAATCTTCAACTGATGGTACCCTGATCACAAATCGATCTTGGAAAACACTTTAGCTCCTTGCAATCGATCAAACAGATCATTGATCATTGGTAGTGGGTACTTGTTCTTGATTGTTACTTCATTCAATCCTCGATAGTCAACAACCATCCTTAACGATCCATCCTTCTTCTCTACTAGAAGTACTGGTGATCCCCAAGGCGAAGAACTTGGGCGAATGTAACCTTTATCCAGTAACTCCTTAATCTGCTTCTTAATTTCCACCAAATCTTTTGCGGGCATCCTATATGGTCGCTTCGATATTGGCCCAGTGCCTGGCAAAAGATCAATCAAAAACTCAATATCTCTATCCGGTGGCATGCCTGGCAACTCTTCGGGAAATACATCAGGAAAATCCTTTACCACTGGTACTTCCTCCTGCACAACTCCTGATAAGGAATTTACTTGTGTCCTGTTTGGCGCATGTCGGGATACATACTTGATCCTTCTTCCTTCTGGCGTTGTGAGCAAAATTGTCTTACTGGCGCAATCGATGTTTCCTCCATACATCGACAGCCAATCCATACCAAGAATCACATCGAGACCTTGGTATTCCAAAATAATTAAATCCGTTGGGAAAACATGCCTTCCTATACCTAATGGCACTTGAAAACATCCTTGACTGGCCATGTACTTTGCTCCTGTTGAGCTTACTAGCATAGGTGTTTTGAGAACCCTAGTGGGCAGGCTATACTTTTCCACAAATCCCCTTGATATGTATGAATGTGATGCACCAGTATCAAAAAGAACGAGTGCAGTAAATGTCTTAACCAAAAACTTACCTATTACTGCATCGGGTAGAGCTTCAACCTCCTCCACATTACGTGGTTCACCTGTCCACTGTTGAAAGGGTTCGGCTTCTTTCCAGAGCTTCCATTGCCATTTTGGCCTTCAGGGCATTCATTGGCATAATTTCCGGTCTTGGAACACTTGAAACAGGTGACTTGACTCAGATCTCTCTTGGCTGGGGTTGATGGGGTGTTGCGGTTCTGTCCATTGCTTGCTCCATTCCCATTACCATTCTTGGTGCCATTGTGATTATGCGAGCTACCTACTCCATGGGTATGCTGAAAATGTCCTCCCGGTCTAGGGGTAAAACGTGGCTTCTGCTGAGCTCCTGAATTATACTTTCCTTGTCCATACTTCCTCTTGCCATTCTCAATTTGCTGCTGCTTCCCTTCAATCATAAGAGCACGATCTACCAACTCCTGGTAGTTGTTGAAGGTGGCTACCATCAACTGCATACTCAACTCATCATTCAGTCCTTCCAGGAACTTCTCCTGCTTAGCTGCATCCGTAGCAACGTCGTATGGGGCATAACGTGCTAGCTTACTAAACTCCTCCACATACTGGCCAACTGTTCGTCCTCCTTGGCGCAAGTTACGAAACTCACGCTTCTTCATGGCCATTGCTCCTGCAGAAACATGGGCAGTACGAAAAGCCTGCTGAAACTGATCCCATGTGACAGTGTCGACTGGGAAGGTGGCTGTGAAATTCTCCCACCATGATGCTGCGGGTCCTTCTAACTGATGTGCGGCAAACTTCACCTTCTCCGCATCTGTGCATCCTGCTGTGGTCAACTCCCTAGATGTCTTGCGGAGCCAATCATCTGCTACTATCGGCTCGGTGCTACTGGAAAACACCGGCGGATTCAGCCTAAGAAAACGGGCTAAGTGGTCAACAGGTGGTGGTGGTGGTGGGTTGTTGTTGTTCCCCTAATTCTGATTCTGAACTAGCAACTGCATCAAGGTGTTCTGCTGCTGGATCAACTAGGTGAGCTCCGGCGGAAAGGAAAATCCGGGGTCACGTCTCGGAGGCATCTGAGGGTTTAGAAAAGATGAGATATAAGAATAGAGGGGGTCTAAAGAGAAAACACTACCCATATGCACATGAGGCAAAAGCAAACAATTCACTTCACTCAATCAAACAAAGGCATACAATCGATCTAGCTATTGCAAGAGTGCTCGGACTACTATATTTACATGGTGGACTACTACTACTGATGAGGTGGTCTACTAGAAATATTCTACGGTTGTAGACTCCATGGTATCTGCTCCTGCTTCATCAACATAGTCATCGTTGCTACTATCTTGTTCCAAGTCGGTGCCGTCGATGATGATGTAGTCTTCCGGGCTAATCTCCTTGGGTTCTTCGTCTTCATCTACTGGTGTCGGGCCTCCCATAAATATTCCAATCTTCTTGATCAGATCTTCATTCTTCTCCACCAATACTTCAATTTCTTCTTCATAATCTTCACGTGTAGCCTTGAGTTCTTCCTCCAGTTCCTTGATTCTAGTCTTAGCCTTCTTCAGATCTATCATGTCAGCGCACATCTGATTCTCCTGTCGTCGAATGTGCTGATTTAACTCCTGAATAAAAGCTGCAATTGATCTATCTTTCCTGGTGCTGATCATCTCCCAGTGTTCATCTTGGCGCCCACAAATCTGGTAGATAGTATCCTTGAGATCCTTGCGGTAGACTTCTGCAATGCGTCCCATGGCGATGTGAGCTGCCATACTCTTTCCTAGACTCCAAGTTGGTGCATCAAAAGAAAACTCTATGGGCTTAGTGATTGGCATGAACGTCCTTCCTGGAACTTGAACTTGAATCATCCAGCGCTCTTCTTCAGGTAAAGTGGCGTTGTAGGTTCCCGTGAAGCTTGGTACTCCTATGTTCAGGTATCTAGTGACTTCCTTCAAGTGGCGTCCAAAGGGTGTATCTTCATCTGGTTGTGTGAACTTGTTCCTTACATCCGCCATCCTAAAGAGTAGAAAAGATGAGAAGTCAAAAGAGAAGAGAGTGGGTAGTGATCTAGGTCTCTTAGCTTAGTGGTCGTGTCCTATAGTCAGCATGTGCTCTGATACCATCTCTGTAGCGACCAGACCTCAAATAGTCTGATCTCTGTGCTCCGGTGTCATCCCTGGATCAGTAATGCTGACACCACACAGTACTCGGAGGATTTATAGTAGAGTAGCAATCACACACTTATTACATCGAGTGTCTCAAAAGAGAGCTTATTACAATAAATATGGCTTAAGGCCATCTAATAACGATAACAGCGGAAGGCTTGGAAGGTAAGTGAGTCCATCAACTCCAACGGCATCACTGAGTATAGAACCATGACCTAAAAACTCCTTAATCGCCGTCTGAAAAGTCTACAACATTAACGTTGCAGCCCGAAAACGGGTCAGCACATGGAATATGCTGGCAAGGTAACACATAGAGAGTAATGGAATGAAACAGCTATACTATATGCATATTTGGCTGGTGGAAAGCTCTATGGTTATAGTTTTTGCGTAAAGCCAATTTTTCCCTACTTCAAAGGAATAAAATTAATTACTATCATGGTGGTTGTTAAACATTGAGAATGGTTGACAGCAGTCTCAATCCCAATTAAGTAACATCATTAAAACCCAACAAAATTAACTTTAGAGTGACATGTTGAGATTCACATGATAATCCAGGTACTAGATACTCAAGATGTCCATAACCGGGTACACGGCTAATCATGATTAGTTTATACACTCTGCAGAGGTTTGCGCACTTTTCCCCACAAGACTCGATCGCCTCCGTTGGATTTCTCGCACTACATGGTGTTTGAGAAACGGATGACCGAGACACAGTCTTTCAGAAGCGCTAGCACCTTACGATGGATAGACCGGTACACCTACTTTTCCCTACATCTGCTAGTCTACCCTGTAAGAGTTCGCACGACTTACTCAACTATGCCAGAGCCCATAATGGCTTGTGGCTGCACACGGAAGTTTCTAGTATGAATAATCTCATGATCCCTTTAAGCCTGGGTGGCGGTCCAAAATAAAAACAGGCAAGTCCTGGAATACCCGGGTGCCTCAATCCACCCAGATGTGTGTTAGGTTGCCACCTTAGATAAACCATTAATTAACAATCTCACATCTGTCATGGATATCACTCACCCAATCCACGTCTACTAGCATAGCATGGCATAAAGCAAACGCAGAGGTAACTCCCAAAGGTTTGATAATAAACAGGTAATAGGTACTACCTCATCTAGTTCCCATTCCACAATTTAATTAGATCCTAATCATGCAATGTGTGAGGATGGATCTAATGCAATAAAACTGGGTTGTAGAAAAGGTATGATCAAAGTATTACTTGCCTTGCTGATGATCCGCGAAACCTAGAGATTCGAAGTAACAGGCAGCGCACTCCGGGTATTCTATCGCAGACAAACAACAAGCATACAATAAGTACTCATCTAATGCACAGGTAAAACTCAAATAGAAGATCTAACCAGAAAGTTCAACTTAAGAACCCTGGTTTGCAAAAACAATCAAATCGAATGAAGCAAAAAAAGTTAAACGGCGAAAGAAAACAACTTCGTTCTAGTAATCTGGATCTAGGGAAAATTTTACAGTAGCAAAAACATGTTTAAGTTGATTATTCGGAAAGAGGGTTTCGAGACGAAACTCCAGGCGCTTGAATCGCCTGATTCCGATAAACGAGCGAAAAGTTATACTAAAATGAAAATCGGATCAGAGATCGCGATCAGAAAATAACCGCGGAAAATCCGACGAAAAAGAAAAACGACGAACATAATTTTTTTTAAAAGGCGCGGAAGTCGAGGCGGTGGCGAACCTCGGGCGGCGTGCAACTCCGGCGAGTCGGCGGCTGGTCCGGCGGCGGCAGCGGCGGCTATGGGCTAGGGTTTCGGCGCAGGCGCGGCTATGGGCCCGGGGCTCTGGCGCTTCGCTATATAAAGGCGCCCCCGGGCGGAGTCCCGCTCGGGTACGGCCCATAGTCGGTTTCGTTTTTTTTAAATAATTACGCTCGGAAGAAAAATAAAAAGAAATACTAAACGGACTCCAAAAATCATGAAATAAATTTTCCCGGGTTTCTAAAATCAAACCCGATAAAGTGAACATTTATCTGGGCCCAAACTACAACTTTGAAAAACGCGCATTTTTCCTAAATTCAATTAAAAATACCGAAAAACTCCGAAATAAATCTTATTTGATTTTTTTATTAAATCCTCAATATTTCTATATTTTGGGAAAGTCATTTTATTCCCTCTCTCATATTTTTGTAATAGAAATAATTGATGATAAAATAAATAAAATCAAATGATCCTGTTTACATAATTTGAGAAAACTCAAATATGTAAATAACGAAATCCCCAACTCCCTCCGTGGGTCCTTGAGTTGCTTAGGATTTTCTAGGATCAAAACCAAAAGCAAAATAAAATATGATATGCATGATGACCTAATGTATAATATTCCAAATTGAAAATTTGGGATGTTACATTGTCCTATGGACTAAACGCTCCGGTTTATATAGACACCGGAGGGGGTTAGGGTTACACAGAGTCGGTTACAAGGGAGGAGATCTACATATCTGTATTGCCTAGCTTGCCTTCCACGCTAAGGAGAGTCCCATCCGGACACGGGACGAAGTCTTCAATCTTGTATCTTCATAGTCCAACAGTCCGGCCAAAGGATATAGTTCGGTTGTCTGGAGACCCCCTAATCCAGGACTACCTCAGCGACCCTCCTTCACGCTGCTCGGCCTCACCTATCCAGGTAGGTAATCCACACCCGACCCCCATCCTCCTCCTCCTTCCACATCCCACATGCCCTGACCGCCGGCGCGAGCGCGAAACCTTCCACCCAAATCACCGACCCCTCCACCGAATAAGCGCCGGCCTAAGCCATGGTGCATGCAGTATAGCCAGGACCTCAAGGAGAATTTGGCAGCGGAGAAGCAAATTGCGGCGACACGCGCGGATGAGGTCGCGATGGCTGCCATTCGTGCCGACCCCCAGATCTTGAAGGAGCACCTTGCCATTTGCTAGCTACGTCGGTGAAGCATGCTCGGTTTACCTGTTGGGTGTGCTGCTCCTACCTTTCCTTCAAAAATTCTAGTGAATTATGCTATCTAATTTTACCATGCAATTTGTTGCTCTAGTGTATATGTTTTATATTTCGTGCAGTGTGGTGCTCACTTATTAATTGTTTTGTCAATTAGTTGTCGTCTTCAGTTAACTGTTTGGTTCAATTATGCAAATGTGATGTTCAATTCTTCAGGCTGCAATTTTGTATTGTCTTCCATGTGAGAAATAAATCAAATTTATCTTTACAAAATACATGAGAAACGAATACAATTGCTATATTTCCAAGTTGTCAAGCATGCTTGGTTTGGTTATACATTGTGCAATGTGGTGCTCAGTTAACGTTTGGTTCATTTGTGTTGTGGTGTTTAGTTAACTGTTTGGTTCAATTCTGCAATGCGATGTTCAATAGTTGTGGGTGCATTCTGTCATTGTATACCATGTGAGGAATAAATTGAATTTGGTTGTAGTAAATACATGAGAAACAAATACAATTGTTGCAACTGCCTGTAGTTAACTGTTTGGTTAACTGTCTGATGTTATATTAGGAGTATGTTATATTCTGCAATGTGGTGCTTAGTTAATGTTGGTTCATTTGTTGTGGTGTTTACTTAACTGCTTGGTTCAATTCTACAATGCGATGTCCAATTGTTGTGGGTAGAATTTTGTATTGTTGAGCATGTGAGGAATAAATCGACTTTGGCTGCACTTAATACATGAAAAACATATACAAGTGCTATATTTCCTAGTTCTTAATCATGCTTGGTTTGGATAAATGGGTTTTCCGTGTGGCTTAAATTAATCTGATGAATCTGCAATGTGCTTATTTTCCATCAACATATTTTACTGATAGCATGCGAACCCTTACTTAACTTGATGACTAACTACCTTATATGTGTAGCAGGAAAGCAATGGGAAGCACTGAGGTTTATAATCGAGGTTAGCACATGCATGGTCAGTTATCCAATAGCACATTATTATGCAATTGCAGGAACCATTCTAATATTTAGGTTTTTAACAATTTGATCTTGCACATGTAGGTCCTCCTGTCAGAGGTTTTGACCCACTATTCGACCCTTTTTGCATATGGGGAAATGAGTTGTCCGTGAATATCAGTCAAGTCAAGAAACTCATAAAGATTGTTAGGATAAGAAATTAGCAACAAAAAACAATAAGATCTTTGTCTGCACAATGAAGAAGACATCAGTTCACTACAGGATGGTACTAACTATTATACCTTGCCTTTTTTATTCCTTTGCCCCATTTCCAATATAGAGAAGATATTTATGCACATCCTTGTTTTCAGGCCTTTCCAGAACAGTTCACTGATGATTACCTCCCAGAGCACCTGTATGGTCAGGAGGCGGGGAAGGTATTCATACAACACCCAGGGTTCAATATTGAAGTGTTCCTGAAGAGGATGAAGGATGGACGGTCAATCATCCACAGGCACTGGCCTAAAGTTACAAAGACCTTCAACATCAATGAAGGCTCAATATTCGCTTTCTGCTTCAGCAGTTTTCCAGATGAGATACATCTGTCTATGTACCGTCTATGATGCTAAGTTTGAAAGGTTATAGATGTTGCATGTGAAACTTGGTCCTAGTGTAGTTGTGTAATGGAGTAGTTGAGTGCTGAAGCTATATGATGTTGTACTCTAATGTATTTCAATTTTAAAAATGAAATATATTGTGTGCTTAATATGAAATGTCAATTAGATTAATAAATGGATTATGAATAATAGCATAAATAGCCTGCTAATGGCGAATTAGCCTGCTAATTGGGTTTTGCTATTGCAAACGGTTGTTGAAATAAATACCGTGGGCGATGACCTCAGGCACCGCACACAGTTTCTAGGAATAAACCGTGTTGGATCAATGAACAATCACACACGACTTTCTCTTGAAAACAGTTTGCGTTAGGCCACCTTGCGCAAACGGTTACCACATAAAAACTGTGTGTGAGGGAGAGCCTTTGCCACACAGTTTCTTCTACATACCGTGTGTGATACATTAAATAACGCAAACGATTTAACGGGAAAAAATGTTTGTGATGTACGTGTGAACGGAAACGTTTTCCTTGGAGCGACTATGTGGGATGTACATACAAACGGAAACGTTTGGCGGGGACTGGCTATGGGATGTACTTGCGACCGGTAACAATTTTGCCGTATAATTGTATTTTTTAGCTCTATTGTACGTATTTCCATATTTGAGCGCTCGCCGGTCGCACACGTTCTCTTTTTGCCGAGCGTGCCTGCCAGGAGGTCATATCCCCGACGGTTTCTGAGTCCTGTGGGAAGGACCCCCTATCGCCCACACTCACTTGGCGACGGTTCCAAATGTCAACAGGGAAAGGGGTTAAAAATCATTTGTTTAGGAGCTCGATGTACTAGTGGTAACAGACGTCAAATCACACAGATCAATCTCTTCATTGATGCTCAATCACTTTGGCTCTGGTTGGGTTTTTCATCACTTGGGTTTCTTTCAAAATCGCAAGACAAAGGGTTGCTCTAGAATGACAAGTGTCAAGTTCTCTCTAGAGCAGCCAACCGACAAGTGGTTGTAGGGGGCGGCTATTTATAGCCAAGGGGTAACCCAGCATGGAATTTCATAAATGCCCCTTTGGGCATGACCGTTGTCAGGATAAGGATCCACTCAACAGCTGGCAAGCGGCGCAACAGCGGTAGTAAAATTGAACTCTCAATATCGTAGGGGCACTCAATTTCCTCACAATAGGTAGACCGCACTAGTGAACTGCTAACTCCTCAGCCTGACCAAATTTGTCAGCAAGTAGATGAACTGTGTCACCGTGGCTAGCAAATTCATCAGCTGTTCCAGTGGCTTCCATAGGCTTCCCTTGAAGCGGTAAGAGTGTGTATAGGTTTGAGCATCCCATTGAAAATATAAAATATGTTTCACCTAGACCCCCTTTAACAGTACGAGTTTTCCTATGACTCAAATAAGAAGAAAGAAACTATGAAAACAAAAGTCTTCAAGCTTCAAAATCTTCACATCAATTTCTTCAAATGTCGATGTAGCAACCCAACCTCAAACGGTCAAGCCTCTGTGTATCTGTGCCATCCCTGGATCAGTATGGTGGCACACACAGTACATCAATGTATATATCAAAGTGCAATCACATGTATAAATAACATAAAACTGATATATATACCTTATAAGTCTCAACGGAAACAAACAATCGGGTGTGCAGTCCCACCAACGCCATCTGCAGGTTGAGTGTAGACTGTAACCCAACAACGAAACTCACTCATCATAGAAATAATCCTGCAACATGATACGTTGCAGCCGTGTAGGTCAGTACATTGAATGTACCGGCAAGATCACAATAAGAGAAAACAGATGATAACCTATTCTATATGCAATATGGCTTTGTGGCTCTGTGTCTTAGGTTTTTTGCGTAAATGCTAATTTTATTTTCCCTACAACAAAGGAACATCATGAGTCTATACTACGGAGTTTTCTATCATGACATGGTTCCGCCAACAGATGTCTCATAGCCCCAAATCATGATAAGTTGCCCACAATTATGTTATCCGTCCGGTGTTGAGAGTTCTGAGATAGATCCAAGTCCAGAGGCTCAAATTGTTCATAACCGGGGACACGGCTAATCCATTATGTTTTAACCCTCTGTAGAGGTTTGTACACTTTACCCGCAAGATTCGATCCCTCCCTTTTCGTCCTCGCATTTCAGATCGTTTGAGAACAGAACAATCGAAACATGGTCTTTCGAAGAGTTCCTCTGACCACTGTCCGGTGCTCATCCAATCCTACCATAGTTCTACATCTGCTAGCACCGTCCCAGCCAGAGTCACCACTAGGTTCAACCAAGCTAGAGCCCATAGTGACTTGCGGTTGCACAGATAAGCTTCCGGGCTTGAAGTATTCTTCCGTGTTTTTGAGTCTAGGTGAAGCTTTCCGCAAGATGTCATGGCACTTCTCCATGCATCCCGGCCATCCACTGGTTGCTCCAGGGTGCCCATCAAATCTGTCCTTTACCCAGTAGTGTGTATTGAATTCTTGTCTCGAGTTTCGAAATCTTGAGGTCTTGAAGTCTGGAAGATGCAGTCCTTGCTGATGCCATGATAAAGTTGCCGCAATTGATCTAGGGGGTCCTTCTATTGGGGAACGTAGTATTTCAAAATTTTCCTATGATCATGCAAGATCTATCTAGGATAAGCATAGCAACGAGCGGGGAGAGTGTGTCCACGTACCCTCATAGATCGAAAGAGGAAGTGTATACCAATGCGGTTGATGTAGTCGTACATCTTCATGATCCGACCGATCCTAGCACCGAACGTATGGCACCTCTGTGTTCAGCACACGTTCAACTCGATGACGTCCCTCGTACTCTTGATCCAATTGAGGCCGAGGGAGAGTTCCGTCAACACGACGGCGTGGCAACGGTGATGATGAAGCTACCGACGCAGGGCTTCGCTTAAGCACTATGACTATATGACCGAGGTGTGTTTCTATGGAGGGGGGCACCGCACACGGCTAAAAGATCAACTTGTGTGTTCTAGGGTGCCCCCCTCCCCACGTATATAAAGGAGGGAGGGAGGAGGAGGCCGGCCAAGGGTGGCGTGCCCAAGGGGGGGAGTCCTACTCCAAGTAAGGTTCGCCCCCCCTTTCCTATTCCCACTAGGATAAGGTGGGAAGGAGGAGGAGAAGAGAAGGAAAGGGGACCGGCCCCGCCAACCCTAGTCCAATTTGGTTTGGGCTAGCGGGGCCGCGCGCCACTCCCTGGCCTACCTCCTCTCTTCCACCAGTAGGCCTATGATGCCCAGTAACTTCCTGGGGGGTTTGGTACCCCCCTGTACCCCGAAACTCATCCAAAACGACTCGAACCATTCCGGTGTCTGAATGTAACCTTCCAATATATGAATCTTTATGTCTCGACCATTTCAAGACTCCACGTCATGTCCGTGATCTAATCTAGGACTCCCAACAACCTTCGATCATCAAATCACATAACTCATAATATAAATCATCATCGAACGTTAAGCGTGCGGACCCTATGGGTTCGAGAACTATGTATATATGACCGATACACATCTCCGATCAATAACCAATAGCGGAACCTAGATGCTCATATTGGTTCCTACATATTCTACGAAGATCTTTATCGGTCAAACCGCATAACAACATACATTGTTCCCTTTTTCATTGGTATGTTACTTGCCCGAGATTCGATCGTCGGTATCATCATACCTAGTTCAATGTCATTACCGGCAAGTCTCTTTACTCGTTCCGTAATGCATCATCCCACAACTAACTCATTAGTCACTTTTCTTGCAAGGCTTGTAGTGATGAGCATTACCAAGAGGGCTCAGAGATACCTCTCCGAAACACGGAGTGAAAAATCCTAATCTCGATCTATGCCAACTCAACAAACACCATTGTAGACACCTGTAGAGCATCTTTATAATCACACAGTTACGTTGTGACGTTTTATAGCATACAAGGTGTTCCTCCGTTATTCAGGAGTTGCATAATCTCATAGTCTGAGGAACATGTATAAGTCATGAAGAAAGTAATAGCAGAAAAACTAAACGATCATTATGCTAAGCTAACAGATGGGTCTTGTCCATCACATCATTCTCGAATGATGTGATACCATTCATCAAATGACAACACATGTCCATGGCTAGGAAACTTAACCATCTTTGATTAACGATCTAGTCAAGTAGAGGCGTACTAGGGACACTCTGTTTGTCTATGTATTCACACATGTACTAAGTTTTCGGATAATATAATTCTAGCATGAATAATAAACATTTATCATGATATAAGGAAATATAAATAACAACTTTATTATTGCCTCTAGGGCATATTTCCTTCAGTCTCTCACTTGCACTAGAGTCAATAATCTAGATTACATAGTAATGATTCTAACACCAACACCCATGGAGTCTTAGTGATGATCATGTCTTGCTCGTGAGAGAAGCTTACTCAATGGGTCTGCAACATTCAGATCCATATGTATCTTGAAAATCTCTATGTCTCCCTTCTTGACTTGATCGCGGATGGAATTGAACCTTCTCTTGATGTCCTTGGTTCTCTTGTGAAATCTGGATTCCTTTGCCAAGGCAATTGCACCAGTATTGACACAAAATATTTTCATTGGACCCGATGCACTAGGTATTACACCTAGATCGGATATGAACTCCTTCATCCAGACTCCTTCATTTGCTGATTCCGAAGTAGCTATGTATTCCGCTTCACATGTAGATCCTGCCATGATGCTATTCTTAGAACTACACCAACTGACAGCTCCACCATTCAATAAAAATATATATCCAGTTTGTGACTTAGAGTCATCTGGATCAGTGTCAAAGCTTGCATAGACGTAACCGTTTACGACGAGCTCTTTGTCACCTCATTAAACGAGAAACATATCCTTAGTCCTTTTCAGGTATTTCAAGATGTTCTTGACTGTTGTCTAGTGATCCACTCATGGATTACTTTGGTACCTCCCTGCTAAACTAATAGCAAGGCACACATCAGGTCTGGTACACAACATTCCATACATGATAGAACCTATGGCTGAGGCATAGGGAATGACTTTCATTTTCTCTCTATCTTTTGCAGTGGTCGGGCATTGAGTCTAACTCAAATTCATAACTTGTAACATAGGCAAAAACCCTTCCTTTGACTAATCCATTTTGAACTTCTTCAAAACTTTATCAAGGTATGTGCTTTGTGAAAGTCTAATTAAGCGTCTTGATCTATCTCTATTGATCTTGATGCCCAATATATAAGCAGCTTCACTGAGCTCTTTCATTGAAATATTTTTATTCAAGTATCCTTTTATGCTATTCAGAAATTCAGTATCATTTCCGATCATCAATATGTCATCCACATATAATATCAGGAAATACTACGGAGCTCCCACTCACTTGTAAATACAGGCTTCTCCAAAAGCCTGTATAAAACCATATGCTTTGATCACACTATCAAAACGTATATTCCAACTCTAAGAGGCTTGCACCAGTCCATAAATGGATCGCTGGAGCTTGCACACTTCGTTAGCACCTTTAGGATCGACAAAACCTTCTGGTTGCATCATATACAATTCTTCTTTGAGATATCCATTAAGGAATGCTGTTTTGACATCCATTTTCCAAGTTTCATAATCACAAAATGCGGCAATTGCTAACATGATTCAGACAGACTTAAGCATCGCTACGGGTGAGAAGGTCTCATCATAGTCAACTCCTTGAACTTGTTGAAAACCTTTCGCAAAAAGTCGAGCTTTGTAAACAGTAATATTATCATCAGCGTCAGTCTTCTTCTTGAAGATCCATTTATTCTCTATGGCTTGCCGATCATCGGGCAAGTCAACCAAAGTCCACACTTTGTTCTCATACATGGATCCCATCTCAGATTTCATGGCCTCAAGCCATTTTGCGGAATCTGGGCTCATCATCGCTTCCTCATAGTTCGTAGGTTCATCATGGTCAAGTAACATGACCTCCAGAACAGTATTACCGTACCACTCTGGTGCGGATCTTGCTCTGGTTGACCCACGAGGTTCGGTAGTAACTTGATCAGAAGTTTCATGATCATCATCATTAGCTTCCTCACAAATTGGTGTAGGAATCACTGGAACTAATTTCTGTCATGAACTACTTTACAATAAGGGAGAAGGTACAATTACCTCATCAAGTTCTACTTTCCTCCCACTCACTTCTTTCAAGAGAAACTCCTTCTCTAGAAAGGATCCATTCTTAGCAACAAATATCTTGCCTTCGGATCTATGATAGAAGGTGTACACAACAGTCTCCTTTGGGTATCCTATGTGATGGAAATATGCCCTAGAGGCAATAATAAAGTTGTTATTTATATTTCCTTATATCATGATAAATATTTATTATTCATGCTAGAATTGTATTAACCAGAAACTTAGTACATGTGTGAATACATAGACAAACAGAGTGTCCCTAGTATGGCCCTACTTGACTAGCTCCTTAATCAAAGATGGTTAAGTTTCCTGACCATAGACATGTGTTGTCATTTGATGAACGGGATCACATCATTAGAGAATGATGTGACGGACAAGACCCTTCCATTAGCTTAGCACTATGATCGTTTAGTTTATTGCTATTGCTTTCTTCATGACTTATACATGTTCCTTTGACTATGAAATTATGCAACTCCCGAATACCGGAGGAACATTGAGTGTGCTATCAAACTTCACAACGTAAGTGGGTGATTATAAATATGCTCTACAGGTGTCTCCGATGGTGTTTGTTGAGTTGGCATAGATCGAGATTAGGATTTGTCACTCCGATTGTCGGAGAGGTATCTCTGGGCCCTCTCGGTAATGCACATCACTATAAGCCTTGCAAGCAGTGTGACTAATGAGTTTGTTACGGGATGATGCATTACGGAACGAGTAAAGAGACTTGCCGGTAATGAGATTGAACTAGGTATGATGATACCGACGATCGAATCTCGGGCAAGTAACATACCGATGACAAAGGGAACAACGTATGTTGTTATGCGGTTTGACTGATAAAGATCTTCGTAGAATATGTAGGAGCTAATATGAGCATCCAGGTTCCGCTATTGGTTATTGACCGGAGATATGTCTCAGTCATGTCTACATAGTTCTCGAACCCGTAGGGTCCGCACGCTTAATGTTCAATGGCGATTTGTATTATGAGTTATGTGATTTGATTACCAAAGTTTGCTCAGAGTCCCGGATGAGATCACGTACATGACAAGGAGTCTCGAAATGGTCGAGACATAAAGATCGATATATTGGAAGGCTATATTCGGACATCGGAAAGGTTCTGAGTGGTTCGAATATTTTATAGAGTACCGGAGAGTTATGGGAATTCGTCGGGGGAAGTATTGGGCCTTCATGGGCCTTAGTGGAAAGGAGAGAAGGGACACAAGGGGAGGCCACGCGACCCCCCATGGGCTGGTCCGAATTGGACTAGGGAGGGGGTGGCGCCCCCCTCTTTCCTTCTCCCTCTCCTCTCCTTCCTTCTTCTCCTACTTGGACTAGGAAAGGGGGAAACCTACTCCTACTAGGAGTAAAAATCCCCCTTTGGGCGCGCCCCTTGTGGCCAGCCCTCCTTCTCCTCCCCTCCTTTATATACGGGGGAAGGGGGCACCCCATAGACACACAAGTTGATCTTTAGCCGTGTGCGGTGCCCCCTCCACAATATTACACCTCGGTCATATTGTCGTAGTACTTAGGCGTAGGCCGGTAGCTTCAGAACCGTCAACACAACATCGCGCTGACGGAACTCATCCTCGGCCTCATCTAGATCAAGAGTACGAGGGATGTCACCGAGCTGAACGTGTGCAGATCGTGGAGGAGCCGTGCGTTTGGTACTTGATCGGTTGGATCGCGGAGACATTCGACTACATCAATCGCGTTACTAAACTCTTCCGCTTTCGGTCTACCAGGGTATGTAGACACACTCTCTGCTCTCGTTGATATGCATCCCTAGATAGATCTTGTGTGATCGTAGGAAAGTTTTTGAAATACTGCGTTCCCCAAGAGTGGCATCCGAGCCAGGTCTATGCGTAGATGTTATATGCACGAGTAGAACACAAAGAGTTGTGGGCGATAATAGTCATACTGCTTAGGAACATGTCATACTTTGATTCGACGGTATTGTTGGATGAAGCAGCCCAGGCCGACATGACATGACCACGTTCATGAGACTGGTTCTACCGACGTGCTTCGCACATAGATGGCTAGTGGGTGTCTATTTCTCCAGCTTTAGTTGAATCGAGTGTGACTACGCCCGATCCTTGTTGAAGGTTAAAACAGCACACTTGATGAAAAATCGTTGTGGTTTTTGATGCATAGGTAAGAATGGTTCTTGCCAAGCCCGTAGCAGCCACGTAAAACTTGCAACAACAAAGTAGAGGACGTCTAACTTGTTTTTGCAGGGTATGTTGTGATGTGATATGGTCAAGACGTGATGAGATATAAATTGTTGTATGAGATGATCATGTTTTGTTAAAGTTATCGACAACTGGCAGGAGCCTTATGGTTGTCTCTTTATTGCATAAGATGCAAGCGCCATATAATGGTTTTACTTTATTGCTATGCGATAGCAATAGTTGCAAAAGCAATAGTTGGCGAGACGACCATGTGACGACACGTTGATAAAGATCAAGATGATGGAGATCATGGTGTCATGCCGGTGATGATATAGATCATGACGGTACTTTGGAGATGGAGATGAAAGGCACAAGATGATGATGGCCATATCGTGCACATATTTTGATTGCATGTGATGTTTATCTTTTATGCATCTTATTTTGCTTTGTACGACGGTAGCATTATGAGATGATCCCTTACTAAAATTTCAAGGTATAAGTGTTCTCCCTGAGTATGCACCATTGCGACAGTTCTTCGTGCTGAGACACCACGTGATGATTGGGTGTGATAAGCTCTATATTCACAAACAATGGGTGCAACCCAGTTTTGCACATGTAGAATACTCGGGTTAAACTTGATGAGCCTAGCATATGCAGATATGGCCTCAAAACATTAAGGCCGAAAGGTCGAACTTGAATCATATAGTAGATATGATCAACATAGTGATGTTCACCACTGAAAGCTACTCCATCTCACGTGATGATCGGACATAGTTTAGTTGATTTGGATCACGTGATCATTTAGATGAATAGAGGGATGTCTATCTAAGTGGGAGTTCTTAAGTAATGTGATTAATTGAACTTTAATTTATCATGAACTTAGTCCTGATACTATTTGCATTACTATGTTGTAGATCAATAGCTCACGATGTAGCTCCCTATTTATTTTTGATATGTTCCTAGAGGAAAACTATGTTGAAAGATGATAGTAGCAATGATGCGGACTAGGTCCGTGATCTAAGGATTATCCTCATTGTTGCACAGAAGAATTATGTCCTTGATGCACCGCTAGGTGATGGACCTATTGAAGGAGCAGATATAGACGTTATGAACATTTGGAAAGCTCAGTATGATAACTACTTAATAGTTTAGTGCGCCATGCTTTACGGCTTAGAACCGGGACTTCAAAAATGTTTTGAACTCCACAGAGCATATAAGATGTTCCAAGAGCTGAAATTGGTATTTCAGACTCATGCCTGAGTCGAGAGGTGTGAGACCTCTGACAAGTACTTTGCCTACAAGATGGAGGAGAATAGCTCAACCAGTGAGCATGTGCTCAGAATGTCTGAGTACTACAATCGCTTGAATTAAGTGGGAGTTAATATTCCAGATAAGACAGTGATTAACAGAGTTCTCTAGTCACTATCGCCAAGTTACTGGAACGTCGTGATGAACTATAATATGCAAGGGATGACGAAAATGATTCCCGAGCTCTTCGCGATGCTGAAATCAACAAAGGTAGAAATCAAGAAAAGCATCAAATGTTGATGGTTGACAAGACCACTAGTTTAAAGTAAAAGGGAAATGGAAAGAAAGGGAACTTCAAGAAGAATGGCAAGCAAGTTGCCACTCCCATGAAGAAGCCCAAAGCTAGACCCAAGCCTGAAACTGAGTGCTTCTACTATGAAGGAAATGGCCACTGGAAGCGGAACTGCCCCAAATACTTGGTGGATAAGAAGGATGGCAAAGTGAACAAAAGTATATATGATATACATGTTATTGATGTGTACTTTACTAGTTTTCATAGTAGCCCATGGGTATTTGATACTAGTTCAGTTGCTATGATTAGTAACTCGAAACAGGAGTTACAAAATGAACAAAGACTAGTTGAGGGCAAGGGGACGATGTGTGTTGGAAGTGATTCCAAGGTTGATAAGATAACCATCGGACACTCCCTTTACCTTCGGGATTAGTGTTGAACCTAAAATAAATGTTATTTGGTGTTTGTGTTGAGCATAATATGATTGGATCATGTTTGTTGCAATACGGTTATTTAGTTAAGTCAAACAATAATTGTTATTCTGTTTACATGAATAATACCTTCTGAGGTCATACACCCAAGGTGAATGGTTTACTGAATCTCGATCGTAGTGATACACATATTCATAATATTGATGCCAAAAGATGCAAAGTTGATAATGATAGTGCAACATATTTGTGGCACTGTCGTTTAGGTCATATTGGTGTAAAGCGCATGAAGAAAATCCATACTGATGGGCTTTTGGAATCACTTGATTATGAATCACTTGATGCTTGCGAACCATGCCTCATAGGCAAGATGACTAAAGACTCCGTTCTCCGGAACAATGGAGCGAGCTACTAACTTATTGGAAATAATACATACTGATGTATGCGGTCCGATGAGTGTTGATGCTCGCGGCGGGTATCGTTATTTTCTGACCTTCACAGATGATTTGAGCAGATATGGGTATATCTACTTGATGAAACATAAGTCTAAAACATTTGAAAAGTTCAAAGAATTTCAGAGTGAAGTGGAAAATCATTGTAACAAGAAAATAAAGTTTCTACAATCTGATCGTGGAGGTGAATATTTGAGTTATGAGTTTGGTCTTTATTTGAAACAATGCAGAATAGTTTCGCAACTCACGCCACCTGGAACACCACAGCGTAATGGTGTGTCCGAACGTCTCTTACCGATTTACCACTATCGTTTTGGGGTTATGCATTAGAGACAGCTGCATTCACGTTAAATAGGGCACCGTCTAAAAATCTATTGAGATGATACCATATGAACTTTGGTTTAGCAAGAAACCTAAGCTGATGTTTCTTAAAATTTGGGGTTGCAATGCTTATGTGAAAAAGTTTCAGCCTGATAACCTCAAACCCAAATCGGAGAAGTGCGTCTTCATAGGATACCCAAAAGAAACTGTTCGGTGCACATTCTATCATAGATCTGAAGGCAAGATATTCGTTGCTAAGAATGGATCCTTTCTAGAGAAGGAGTTTCTCTCGAAAGAAGTGAGTGGGAGGAAAGTAGAACTTGATGAGGTAACTGTACCTTCTCCCTTATTGGAAAGTAGTTCATCACAGAAATCAGTTCCAGTGATTCCTACACCAATTAGTGAGGAAGCTAATGATGATGATCATAAACTTCTGATCAAGTTACTACCAAACCTTGTAGGTCAACTAGAGTAAGATCCGCACCAGAGTGGTACGGTAATCCTGTTCTAGAAGTCATGTTACTTGACCATGATGAACCTACGAACTATGAGGAAGCAATGATGAGCCCAGATTCTGCAAAATGGCAAGAGGCCATGAAATCTGAGATGGGATCCATGTATGAGAACAAAGTGTGGACTTTGGTTGACTTGCCTGATGATTAGCAAGCCATAGAGAATAAATGGATCTTCAAGAAGAAGACTGACGCTGACGGTAATGTTACTGTCTACAAGCTCGACTTGTTGTGAAAGGTTTTCGACAAGTTCAAGGTGTTGAATACGATGAGATTTTCTCATGCATAGCGATGCTTAAGTCTGTCCGGATCATGTTAGCAAATTGCCACATTTTATGAAATCTGGCAAATGGATATCAAAACTACATTCCTTAATGGATTTCGTAAAGAAGAGTTGTATATCATGCAACCAGAAGGTTTTGTCAATCCTAAAGGTGCTAACAAAATGTGCAAGCTCCAGCGATCCATCTATGGACTGGTGCAAGCATCTCGGAGTTGGAATATATGCTTTGATAAGTTGATCAAAGCATATATTTTTATACAGACTTGTGGTGAAGCCCATATTTACAAGAAAGTGAGTGGGAGCACTATAGCCTTTCTGATAAGTATATGTGAATGACATATTGTTAATCGGAAATGATGTAGAATTTTCTCGAAAGCATAAAGGAGTGTTTGAAAGGAGTTTTTCAAAGAAATGCCTCGGTGAACCTACTTACATATTGGGCATCAAGATCTATAGAGATAGATCAAGACGCTTGATAAGATTTTTCAATGAGTACATACCTTGACAAGATTTTTGAAGTAGTTCAAAATAGAACAGTCAAAGAAGGAGTTCTTGCCTGTATTGCAAGGTGTAAAGTTGAGTAAGACTCAAAACACGACCACGGCAGAAAATAGAAAGAGAATGGAAGTCATTCCCTATGCCTCAGCCATAGGTTCTATAAAGTATGCTATGTTGTGTACCAAGCCTATTGTGTACCTTGCCATGAGTTTGGCAAGGGGGTATGATATTGATCCAGGAGTGGATCACTTGATAGCAGTCAAAATTATCCTTAGAAGACAAAGGAGATATTTCTCGGTTATGGAGGTGATAAAGAATTCGTCGTAAAGAGTTACACTGACGCAAGCTTTTACACCGATCAGGATGACTCTGAGTCTCAATCTGGATACATATTGAAAGTGGGAGCAATTATCTAGAGTAGCTCCATGCAGTGTATTGTAGACATAGAGAATTTGCAAAATACATACGGCTCTGAATGTGGCAGACTCGTTGACTAAACCTATCACACAAGCAAAACATGATCACTCTTTGGGTGTTAATCACATAGCGATGTGAACTAGATTATTGACTCTAGTAAACCCTTTAGGTATTAGTCACATTGACATGTGAACTAATCACATAAAGATGTGAACTACTGGTGTGAAATCACATGACATTGTGAACTAGATTATTGACTCTAGTGCATGTGGGGGACTGAAGGAAATATGACCAAGAGGCAATAATAAAGTTGTTATTTATATTTCCTTATATCATGATAAATGTTTATTATTCATGATAGAATCGTATTAACCGGAAACTTAGTACACGTGTGAATACATAGACAAACAGAGTGCCCTAGTATGCCTCTACTTGACTAGCTCCTTAATCAAAGATGGTTAAGTTTCCTAACCATAGACATGTGTAGTCATTTGATGAATGGGATCGCATCATTAGAGAATGATGTGATGGACAAGACCCATCCATTATCTTAGCACTATGATCGTTTAGTTTATTGCTATTGCTTTCTTCATGACTTATACATGTTCCTATGACTATGAGATTATGCAAATCCTGAATACCAGAGGAACACTTAGTGTGCTATCAAATGTCACAACGTAACTTGGTGATTATAAAGATGTTCTACAGGTGTCTCCGATGGTGTTTGATGAGTTGGCATAGATCGAGAGTAGGATTTGTCACTCCGATTGTCGGAGACGTATCTCTAGGTGCTCTCGGTAATGCACATCACTATAAGCCTTGCAAGAAATGTAACTAATGAGTTATTTACGGGATGATGCATTACGGAACGAGTAAAGAGACTTGCCGGTAACGATTTTGAACTAGGTATGATGATACCGACGATCGAATCTCGGGCAAGTAACATACTGATGACAAAGGGAACAACGTATGTTGTTATGTGGTTTGACCAATAAAGATCTTCGTAGAATATGTAGGAGCCAATATGAGCATCCAGGTTCCGCTATTGGTTATTGACCGGAGATATGTCTTGGTCATGTCTACATAGTTCTCGAACCCGTAGAGTCCGCACGCTTAAAGTTCGATGACGATTTGTATTATGAGTTATGTGATTTGCTGACCGAAGTCTGTTCGGAGCCCCGGATGAGATCACAGACATGACGAGGAGTCTCAAAATGGTTGAGAGGTAAAGATCGATATATTGGAAGGCTATATTCAGACATCGGAAAGGTTCTGAGTGGTTCGGGTATTTTTTGGAGTACCGGAGAGTTACGGGGATTCACCGGGGGAAGTATTGGGCCTTCATGGGCCTTAGTGGAAAGGAGAGAAGGGCCACAAGGGGAGGCCGCCCCCCCATGGGCTGGTCCGAATTGGACTAGGAAGGGGGCGGTGCCCCCCTCTTTCCTTGTCCCTCTCCTCTCCTTCCTTCTTCTCCTACTTGGACTAGGAAAGGGGGGAACCTACTCCTACTAGGAGTAGGAATCCCCCCTTTGGGCGCGCCCCTTGTGGGCGGTACTCCTTCTCCTCCCCTCATTTATATACGGGGGAAGGGGGCACCCCATAGACACACAAGTTGATCTTTAGCCGTGTGCGGTGCCCCCCTCCACAGTATTACACCTCGGTCATATTGTCGTAGTGCTTAGGCGAAGCCCTGCGTCGGTAACTTCATCATCACAGTCACTCCGCTGTCGTGCTAACGGAACTCACCCTCGGCCTCAACTGGATCAAGAGTACAAGGGACGTCACCGAGTTGAACGTGTGCAGATCGTGGAGGTGTCGTGCGTTCGGTACTTGATTGGTTGGATCATGAAGACGTTTGACTACATCAACTACGTTACTAAAAGCTTCCGCTTTCGTTCTATGAGGGTACGTAGACACACTCTCCCCTCTCGTTGCTATGCATCCCTAGATAGATCTTGCGTGATCATAGGAACTTTTTTGAAATACTGCATTTCCCAACACTATGAAGACACATTTCTCTGATTTCGGTTCGAGCTTATCAGGTTGAAGCTTTTTCATATAAGCATCACAGACCCAAACTTTAAGAAATGACAACTTGGTTTCTTGCCAAACCATAGTTCATATGGTGTCATCTCAACGGATTTCGTAATGTGAATGTGGCCGTCTCTAAAGCATAACCCCAAAACGATAGCGGTAAATCTGTAAGAGACATCATAGATCACACCATATCTAATAAAATGTGGTTACGACGTTTGGACACACCATTACGCTATGGTGTTCCAGGTGGCGTGAGTTGCGAAACTATTCCGCATGGTTTCAAATGAAGACCAAACTCATAACTCAAATATTCACCTCCACGATCACATCGTAGAAACTTAATTTTCTTGTTACGATGATTTCCACTTCACTCTGAAATTCTTTGAACTTTTTAAATGTTTCAGACTTATGTTTCATCAAGTAGATATACCCATATCTGGTCAAATCATCTGTGAATGTCAGAAAATAACGATACCCGCCACGAGCATCAACAATCATCGGACCGCATACATCAGTATGTATTATTTCCAATAAGTCTGTTGCTCGCTCCATTGTTCCGGAGAACGGATTCTTAGTCATCTTGCCCATGAGGCATGATTCGCAAGCATCAAGTGATTCATAATCAAGTGAATCCAAAAGCCCATCAGCATGGAGTTTCTTCGTGCACTTTACACCAATATGACCTGAACAGCAGTGCCACAAATAAGTTGCATTATCATTATTAAACTTATATCTTTTGGCTTCAATACTATGAATATGTGCATCACTACTATCAAGATTCAATAAAAATAGACCACTCATCAAGGGTGCATGACCATAAAAGATATTACTCATATAAATAGAACAAACATTATTCTCTAATTTAAATGAATAACTGTCTTGCATCAAACAAGATCTAGATATAATATTCGTGCTTAACGCTGGCACCAAATAACAATTATTCAGGTGTAAAACTAATCCCGAAGGTAGATGTAGATGTCGTGTGCCGACTGTGATCACATCGACTTTGGAACCATTTCCCACGCACATCATCACCTCGTCCTTAGCCAATCTTCGCTTAATCCGTAGCCCCTGTTTTGAGTTGCAAATATGAGCAACAGAACCAGTATCAAATACCCAGGCTCTACTACAAGCATTAGTAAGGTACACATCAATAACATGTATATCAAATATACCTTTCACTTTGCCATCCTTCTTATCCGCCAAA
Source organism: Triticum urartu (assembly GCF_003073215.2). NCBI lineage: Eukaryota > Viridiplantae > Streptophyta > Magnoliopsida > Poales > Poaceae > Triticum > Triticum urartu. Next base: position 368,281,198 of record NC_053024.1, read on the forward strand.
TACTTGGGGCAGTTCCGCTTCCAGTGACCAGTTCCTTTGGAGTAGAAGCACTCAGTCTTGGGCTTAGGTTTAGACTTGGTCTTCTTCACTTGTGCAGCAACTTGCTTGCCATTCTTATTGAAGTTCCCCTTCTGCCCTTTGCCCTTCTTCTAGAAACTAGTGGTCTTGTTGACCATCAACACTTGATGCTCCTTCTTGATTTCTACCTCCGCAGCCTTTAGCATTGCAAAGAGCTCGGGAATTGTCTTATCCATTCCTTGCATATTATAGTTCATCATGAAGCTTTTGTAGCTTGGTGGTAGTGATTGAAGAACTCTGTCAATGACACTATCATCAGGAAGATTAACTCCTACTTGAGTCAAGTGGTTGTGGTACCCAGACATTCTGAGTATATGTTCACTGATAGAACTATTCCCCTCCATCTTGCAGCTATAGAACTTATTGGAGACTTCATATCTCTCAATTCGGGCATTTGCTTGAAATATCAACTTCAACCCCGGGAACATCTCATATGCTCCATGACGTTCAAAATGTCGTTGAAGTCCTGATTTTAAGCCGTAAAGCATGGCACACTGAACTATTGATTAGTCATCAGCATTCCTCTGCCAGACGTTCATAACATCTGGTGTTGCTCCTACAGTAGGCTTTGCACCTAGCGGTGCTTCCAGGACGTAATTCTTCTGTGCAGCAATGATGATAATCCTCAAGTTACAGACCCAGTCCGTGTAGTTGCTACCATCATCTTTCAACTTAGCTTTCTCTAGGAGTGTATTAAAATTCAAAGGAACAGTAGCACGGGCCATTTATCTACAACAACATAGACATGCAAAATACTATCAGGTACTAAGTTCATGATAAATTGAAGTTCAATTAATCATATTACTTAAGAACTGCCACTTAGATAGACATCTGTCTAGTCATCTAAATGATCGCGTGATCCATATCAACTAAACCATGTCCGATCATCACGTGAGATGGAGAAGTTTTCAATGGTGAACATCACTATGTTGATCATATCTACTAAATGATTCACGCTCGACCTTTCGGTCTCAGTGTTCTGAGGCCATATCTGCATATAGGCTCGTCAAGTTTAACCTGAGTATTCTGCGTGTGCAAAACTTGCTTGCACCCATTGTATGTGAACGTAGAGCTTATCACACCCGATCATCACGTGGTGTCTCGGCACGATGAACTGTAGCAATGGTGCATACTCAGGGAGAACACTTGTCCCTTGAAATTTAGTGACAGGTCATCTTATAATGCTACTGTCCTACTAAGCAAAATAAGATGCATAAATGATAAACATCACATGCAATCAAAATAAGTTATATGATATGGCCATCATCATCTTGTGTGCGAAGCACGTCGGTAGAACCAGTCTCATGAACGCAGTCATGTAATGTCGGTCTGGGCGCTTCATCCAACAATACCGCCGAATCAAAGTAATACATGATGGTAAGCAGTATGACTATTATCGCCCACAACTCATCATGTTCTACTCGTGCATATAACATCTACGCATAGACCTGGCTCCGATGCCACTGTTGGGGAACGTAGTATTTCAAAATTTTCCTACGATCACGCAAGATCTATCTAGGAGAAGCATAGCAACAAGCAGGGAGAGTGTGTCCATGTACCCTCGTAGACCGAAAGTGGAAGCGTTTATCAACGCGATTGATGTAGTCGTACGTCTTCACGATCCGACCGATCCTAGCACCGAACGTATGGCACCTTCGTGTTCAGCACACATTCAGCTCAATGACGCCCCTCGTACTCTTGATCCAGTTGAGGCCTAGGGAGAGTTCTGTCAGCACGACGGCGTGGTGACGGTGATGATGAAATTACCGGTGCAGGGCTTTGCTTAAGCACTACGAGGATATGACCGAGGTGTGTTTCTGTGGAGGGGGGCACCGCACACGGCTAAAAGATAAACTTGTGTGTTCTAGGGTGCCCCCCTCCCCATGTATATAAAGGAGGGAGGGAGGGGGAGGAGGCCGGCCAAGGGTGGAGCGCCCAAGGGGGCAGGAGTCCTACTTGAAGTAGGATTCGCCCCCCTTCCTATTCCCACAAGGAGAAGGGGGGAAGGAGGAGGAGAAGAGAAGGAAAGGGGGGCCAGCCCCCCAACCCTAGTCCAATTAGGTTTGGGCTAGGGGGCGCGCGCCATTCCCTAGCCCGCCTCCTCTCTTCCACCACTAGACCCATGAGGCCCAATAACTTCCTGGGGGGTTCCAGTAACCCCCGGTACTCCGAAACTCTTCTGAAACGACCTGAACCATTCCGGTGTCCGAATGTAACCTTCCAATATATGAATCTTTATGTCTTGACCATTTTGAGACTCCTCGTCATGTCCTTGATCTCATCCGGGACTCCAAACAACCTTCGATCATCAAATCACATAACTCATAATATAAATCGTCATCGAATGTTAAGCGTGCGGACCTATAGGTTCGAGAACTATGTAGACATGACGGAGACACATCTCCGGTCAATAACCAATAGCGGAACCTATATGCTCATATTGGTTCCTACCTATTCTACAAAGATCTTAATCAGTCAAACCGCATAACAACATACGTCGTTCCCTTTGTCATCGGTATGTTACTTGCCCGAGATTCGATCATCGGTATCATCATACCTAGTTCAATCTCGTTACCAGCAAGTCTCTTTACTCGTTCCATAATGCATCATCCCACAACCAACTCACTGGTCACTTTGCTTGCAAGGCTTATAGTGATAAGCATTACCGAGAGAGCCCAGAGATACCTCTCCAAAACACGAAGACACCTGTAGAGCATCTTTATAATCACCCAGTTACGTTGTGACGTTTGATAGAACACAAGGTGTTCCTTTGGTATTCGGGAGTTGCATAATCTCATAGTCTGAGGAACATCTATATGTCATGAAGAAAGAAATAGCAGAAAAACTAAATGATCATTATGCTAAGCTACTGGATGGGTCTTGTCCATCACATCATTCTCTAATGATGTGATCCCGTTCATCAAATGACAACACATGTCCATGGCTAGGAAACTTAACCATCTTTGATTAACAAGCTAGTGAAGTAGAGGCATACTAGGGACACTCTGTTTGTCTATGTATTCACACATGTACTAAGTTTCCGGTTAATACAATTCTAGCATGAATAATAAACATTTATCATGATATAAGGAATATAAATAACAACTTTATTATTGCCTCTAGGGCATATTTCCTTCACCTTCATACTCACACCACTCCCGAGCACTCATACCAACCCCGTCTACTATAGCATAGCATTTAAACTACAAAATGCCCTGGGCTTGATAACAAGGGGATGGGTTTCTACCTCAAGCATTCTGCTCAACTACAAGAAGTCAATAACACTACTGCAGGGATCATGAATGGTGACACTAAATGGAATAAAAACAAGGGAATGAATAACATGGTCAAAGTGGACTTGCCTGGTAAGTTGATGAAGACAACAAAGCTCTCGAAAATAACTTGATAGCACTATACGCAACTCTCCGATGAAATCTATAATAATAATCATGACATTCACATAAGCAAGCATTCTAGCAAGAAATTGTAACAATCATAAAAGAAATCAATAAATCAATAAAAAACCACAATAAAACAAAGAACACATCGAAGAACTAATAGTGGAAAAATATAAAGAACCTACTAGGAAAACCTTTTGCCTTAACTACAAAAATAGTTTTCTCCTAAGTAAAACTTATTAACAAATAAAATAATAAACTAATATTTTTAAAAGAAAATAAAATGTAAATCAACTAAGTTAACATAAAGTATTTTTCATAAAATTTTAGTAGCAAAAAGAAACAATTAAAAATCTTTTATAGAACTCTAACCATGACCTAAACAAGTTTTCATACAAAAGTAAAGAAAATAATTTTTTAAAATGAGAATAACATTGTCCACTATTCAATAACATAAACAAAACTGAACTTGTCAAAAGTGACAAAAAGAAATAAATTAAAAACAATTAAAGCTATAAAGAAAAGATAAAAACAAAACTAGAACTAAAACAGTACTGTTTTGCCTAATACCCTAATTTAAAATATACAAAAACTAATTTGCGGAAGTCTACTGTTTAGACAAAAGATCAAGTGATCACTAGAAAAAGGAATTAACCTAAAATTTATTTTAAATAAAAGTTATTAGCAATCTTGTGTTTGTAACAAATCTGTTTGAATTCGAAATTTAAGAAGTTCAGAAAATTATTTTTCGTTGGTTCCGCGGGATTGATGGGATTTTTGTGAATCCTTAGCAAAAAGAATCGTCAAAATCGGAGTTGTAGATCTAAATATATAAAAAAACAAAACTGAATCTAAAACTAAAAACATAAACGAACAACAACAAAAAAATCGTGCGCTAGCTACGTAGCGGGCTGTAACTGGGCCTACGGGGCATGCGTTATGTAACTAAGAAACTCTCGGGCGTATTATAACTGAACCGCTAACACGGTACAAATAAAAGAAACCGTTGTACCGGTTCGATCTAACCAAAGGAAACTGATCTACCAAAACAAACCGACCTACTAGAACCAATCTAATCTTAACGATTCGAATTAAAAAAGGAAACAGAGGGAGGCTCTCATTGCTTACGAAGAGGGCGGCGGTGGTAGAGAAGAAGAGCGACGGCGAGGGCGACTGCTCCGGTGGCGATGTCCAGCAGGTGGAGGACTACGAGGGGGTCCGAACTTTAGTTGAAGGTGGAGGTCGGGGATGTCGGAGGTGAGCAGAGCGTCAAGATGAACTCAGTGCTCCGGTACTATCGAGCGAGGTCCATGGCGAGGCTCTGGTGCTCCCTGGACAACGAAACGATGTCAAGGAGATGCGCAATGATGGGAGAAGTATGTTGGACATGATTTGGTGGTTCCCGGTTGCTCACCGGCGTCGATATCTACGATGAACCGTCTCGGCTTCGGAGAGATCCAAACGAATATCACGTGAGGTAGAGGTGGTTTCGGCATGGGGTTTTGGGGGCATCGGACGAGGAGGTGGCCGGCTATCTATAGGACATGTTCTTGAGGCAGGGGCAAGCCATAGATAAGGTTTCCATCGTTGGCGTGTGCGACATCGCAGCCGCGCCCGAGCTGGGATCCTCCTGTTTCGTGCGATGGGAGAAGATGGCGGGTGGGGTCCAGGTGCCAGGGAAAAAAGAAGAAGAAGAAGAAAAATAAAGAGAGAGATGACGTGAGAGAGGGGAACGAGAGGGAGGGATCTCAAGTGAGCGAGGGAGGTGGCGGCGAATCCTCGGGACTTTCTCCCGTGCGAGTGCTAGCCCTAATGCTAGTCTGGGTTGGGCCGGCAGGCAGATTTTTTTAAAAAAATATGTTTTTCTGTTTTTTTTAAACTGCGAGGAAAACCAATACACTCAAGAAAAACAAAATATTTTATATAGGCATATTATATACCAAAATTTTTAGAATAAAATTTTCTAAAACATGAACATATTTTCATGGCCAAAACAAATAATAAGAAAAATCATTTTTGCAATAACCCCAAAATGAAATAGAATTTGAGTTTCAAATAAATTGCCAAACATTGTCTAGGATTTTTTTCGGAGTGCCATTTCCTCCTTTGATATATTTTTTTATCAGAGAATTTTTGACAGAATGCAAACTTAAAATAAGACCGGGATTCAAATGGAAAATTTTGGGAAAGTCCCTTTATTCCCTCTAATTAATTTTTTTGAAGTTTCAAATTCCACTCACTTTCAGTCAATCAATCAAACAAACGATCAAAATTATTTAATTAATATAACATTCCAAAATTTAGAATTTCGGGATGTTACAAATCTACCACACTTAAAATGAATCTCGTCCTCGAGATTCGAAGAGGCTAGCAAGAAAAGGTTAGGGTTTGGGTGTCTTCCAGCAATCCCATCGAACGGAATGGTCAAGTGTGCTACCACACTTAAAAGCAAGGCTATGAATCCAACAGAACTCATGTACTCCATCCTTAGGGTTGATGGTGTTGTCCTTCTCTTATATTCATGATAATTCCCACTCCGGGGTCTTCCAATAGGGGTATAACCTTTTCGTCAATTTCTTGTGTCCTCTCAACCCTTGTGAGGTTCTTCCGAACAGTGGATCTTCATATCTGACGGGTCTGTCGCCAATACTAAACAACTATCAAAACCTCCTGGTGGTCAACAATTTATGGTTTCTCCTGCAGGAAAGGGTCTAGGTTGAATCTCAACGTATAACCTACGGTCGGCAACAGTTGCTTGTATAGGGTTCCAACGTCCTGCCATTCTATGGTTTAAACAAGGTTTGACATCGTCGTCTCTCTACGATGGGTAAGTCACTCTAGATTTACCATTCCAAATAACAAGAGCAAATGATATGAGTAAGTCGGTATGGTGATCAATCCATTCCGCACCCAGATCATTACCTTGTATAAGGTTTACCGAATCTCGCGTTTCTAACACTCGGGCATTCTCACATGCCTTGCAGAATTTCTCTTGTCCTCAAACTAGGTTCGAGTAAGTCCTTTGGTTCTGCAAGCCAAACAAAACATATATCGTTTCTTCACAACTCTCTGGTTTTCGTATCCTCCTAACAAACGTTTGCTGATTAAATCGGAGTTTTCTTCCAAAATTTGTTCCTTCAGCAAGAGTGTTCTTGCTTCTTATTAACTCTTGGGCCTATGGGTTATGGGACCACTTCAATGCGGGTACAACTACTATTCATCCTGGGAGTTATAATTGTTCCATTCCAACTTTACACCTCCTTTAAATCCAAGAGTACCCCATTCCTTCGTAGCCTTCAGGTAACCTTCATATTAGAATAAGACTTCAAATTATTTTGTCCAAACTCCACTTTGCGGAATACATTTTCCGTTCCATAAATCAGGTGTTCTCACAGGGTACTACCACCCTTAAAGTGAAATGCACAATTTCATACATAGACCATATTTCTCATATCCTCGAAAATGGTCAAAATCTTTGTTCGTAGGGTAACAGCTCATTAAATTCAACGTATGAAATTATGACACATTAACTTTATTTATTTCATGAATTCATTACAATCTTTGAGACATCCATTACACAACTCAACTCATTGTACTCATAAATTTGCTTCCTACTACACTTATTACCAATATCAAAATTCTAACTACTCAACTCCAGCTTTCCTCTTGTCGGGACATTTAGTAGCATAATGTCCTGCTTCCCTGCAACGAAAACAAATAGCTTCTGATAAGTCTTTGGGCTTCTTGGGGAGGGTCTATGCTCTTTGGGTTCTTGGCTTCTTCTCTGGACATTTATTAGCGTAATGACCTAAATCCTTACACCTGTAACAAGTGATATGACTGAGGTCCTTCTCTGCAGAAATTGGGTAGTTCTAGGGATGCCTTTGTTTTCTCTTCATGGGTTTCTTCGTAATGATCGGAGCTTCTATTTTCTGAGTGTCAAACTTCACTTCTGCTGTCGGGAAGTCTCCGAGATACTCTTCTCTTTCCTTTGTGCAATACTGGGAATAATTTCCTTCTTCTCCACATGAATAGCAAGCGTTGGAGTAAAATCTGATTAAGCCTTCTTCAGGGTCTTCAACAACTTCCTTCATCATAGGTTCTTCTAAACTTTCCCTGAGGGCTTCTTTCTATTGCTTGGTAGCTTCTTCTTCCTTGGGGTAAATGTGACATTGACCGAGTAGTGCATAGTTCCTTCACACAAGAAACAAGTAACTTGCCCAGTCGGGCATTCTTCGGTTGGGTGATTCTCCTCACAATGAGGGCACCCATCTTTGTGTTCTTCATGGGTGTGTCCTATTTCTCCGCACCTCTTGCAAGCACAAGGTTTCTTCATCGGGTTATCACAGTGCTTCCGGAAGAGACATGACCTCAACAGAGTCTTCTTTAATACCTCACAAGTTCTTGCTCCGTTGCATCCTTGTATGGCTTGATGCATTTTCCACCAGGTTGCAGCATTTTCAGTAAAGTACTGAAGTGCGTATTGAACCTCATACATCTTTGCAATCTAATTTTTCCTAAAGTGATCCTCCATGTTTTGAATCCATAGCTCTGCCTCCAACTGAGTCATCAGTCTAGAGAATACCAGTCCAACTTCATTCATCATCTATGGGGTTCAAAGGTTTTGGGATGAGATACGAGAGAAGAATGGAGGGATATACACACAATACAAACAATAGTTTTAAAAAAATGGTTTTATTTTGTGGCTGTCGGAAAAACATCAAACAAATGACAGCTCACAAATCGTCGCATCTAACATAAGTATATAACAGGGGTTTGGTCTTCTAAAGGTCAAATAATTTCTTCAGATTCTTCAAATTCTTCAAGTCTTCGGAGTCTTCAACTGTTGTAGCCTCAACTCTTCTAATGCATGGTGAAATCCTCTTTACTCTGAAGAGGTCATCAGTTGTCTGATATCTTGTCCTTCTTGGAGCGGCTTCAGTTGATCCTCCGTGGGTATATTCTAACTATTTGAGGTAAGAGGGAATATTTGATAAAATCAAAAAAGATGAGAAGTAAAGAATCCTTTTGAAAATAAAGTTTTAGAGTTATCTTGTTATAGGGGCTTTCCAATTTCTAGGGTCATGTCCTACAGTCAACATGTGCTCTGATACCATCTCTGTAGTGACCTGACCTCAAACGGTAAAGCCTCTGTGTATCTGTGCCATCCCTGGATCAGTATGCAGGCACACACAGTACATCAATGTATATATCAAAGTGCAATCACATGTATAAATAACATAAAACTGATATATACCTTATAAGTCTCAACGGAAACAAACAATCAGGTGTGGAGTCCCATGAACGCCATTGGCAGGTTGAGTGTAGACCGTAACCCAACAATGAAACTCACTCATCGTAGAAATAATCCTGCAACATGATATGTAATAGCCGTGTAGGTCAGTACATTGAATGTACCGGCAAGATCACAATAAGAGAAAACCGATGATAACCTATTCTGTATGCATTATGGCTTTGTGGCTCTATGTTTGAGGTTTTTTGCGTAAAAGCTCATTTTATTTTCCCTACAACAAAGGAATTGCAGGAGTCTGTACTACGGAGTTTTCTATCATGACATGGTTCCGCCAACCAATGTCTCATAGCCCAAAATCATCATAAGTTGCCCACAATTATGTTATTAGTCCGGTGTTGAGAGTTTCGAGATAGATCCAAGTCCAGAGGCTCAAATTGTCCGTAACCAGGGACACGGCTAATCGATTAGGTTTTAACCCTCTGCAGAGGTTTGTACACTTTACCCGCAAGATTCGATCCCTCCTTTTCGTCCTCGCACTTCGGATCGTTTGAGAACAGGACAATTGAAACATGGTCTTCCGAAGAGTTCCTTTGACCATTGTCCAGTGCTCATCCAATCCTACCGTAGTTCTACATTTTCTAGCACCTTCCCAGCCAGAGTCACCACTAGGGTCAACCAAGCCAGAGCCCATAGTGACTTGCGGTTGCACAGGTAAGCTTCTGGGCATGAAGTATTCTTTCGTCTTTTTTATTCTGGGTGAAGCTTTCCGCAAGATGTCATGGCGCTTCTCCATGCATCCCTTCCATCCACTAGTTGCTCCAGGGTGCCCATCAAATCCGTCCTTCACCTAGTAGTGTGTATTGAATTCTTGTCTCGAGTCTCGAAATCTTGAGGTCTTGAAGTCCTGAAGATGCAGTTCTTGTCGATGCCATGATGAAGTTGTCGCCATTGACGTAGGGGGTCCTTCATACTAACACCACTCCCGAGCACTCATACCAACCCCGTCTACTGTAGCATAGCATTTAAACTACATAACGCCACAGGCTTGATAACATGGAGATGGGTACTTACCTCATGCATTCTACTCAACTACAAGAAGTCAATAACACTACTAGAGAGATCATGAATGGTGACACTAAATGCAATAAAAACATGGGTATGAATAACATGGTCAAAGTGAACTTGCCTGGCAAGTTGATGAAGACAACAATGCTCTCGAAAATAACTTGATAGCACTATACGCAACTCTCCGATGAAATCTATAATAACAATCATGACATTCACATAATAAAGCATTCTAGCAAGCAATTATAAAAACCATAAAATAAATAAAAACACACTGCAAAACAAAGAACACATCGACGAACTAATAGGAGAAAAACTATAAAGAACCTACTAGGTAAACCTTTTACCTTAACTATAAAAATAGTTTTGTCCTGAGTAAAACTTATCAACAAATAAAATACTAAACTAATAATTAAAATAAAATAAAATGTAAATCAACTAAGTTAACAGAAAGTATTTTTCATAAAATTTTAGTAGCAAAAAGAAACAATTAAAAATCTTTTATAGAACTCTAACTATGACCTAAACAAGTTTTCATACAAAACTAAAGAAAATAATTTTTTAAATAAGAATAAAATTGTCCACTATTCAATAAAAGAAACAAAACTATGCTTGTCAAAAGTGACAAAAAGAAATTAATTAAAAACAATTAAAGCTATAAAGAAAAGACAAAGACAAAACTAGAACTAGAACAGTACTGTTTTGCCTAAAACCCTGATTTAAAATAAACAAAAACTAATTTGCAAAAGTCTACTGTTTAGACAAAAGATCAAGTGATCACTAGCAAAAGGAATTAAGCAAAAAGTTATTTTAAATAAAAGTTATTAGCAATCTTGTGTTTGTAACAAATCTGTTTGAATTCGAAATTTAAGAAGTTCAAAAATATATTTTTTTCGTTGTTTCCACGGGATAGATGGGATTTTGTGAATCGATAGCAAAAAGAATCATCAAAATCGTAGTTGTAGATGTAAATATATAAAAAACAAAACCAAATCTAAAACTAAAAACAGAAATGAACAACAACAAAAATCATGCGCTAGCTACGTAGCAGGCTATAATTGTGCCTACGGGGCAAGCGTCATGTAACTAAGCTACTCTCGGGCGTATTATAACTGAACCTCTTACACGCGCACAAATAAAAGAAACCGGTGTACCGGTTCGATCTAACCAAAGAAAACCGATCTACCAAAACAAACCGACCTACTAAAACCAAACTAATCTTAACGCTTCGAATTAAAAAAGGAATAGAGGGAGGCTCTCGTTGCTTACACAGAGGGCGGCGGTGGTAGAGAAGAAGAGCGACAGTGAGGGCGACAGCTCCGGCGGTCGGGGTGGAGGCGGCGATGTCCAGCGGGTGGAGTACTCCGAGGGGGTCCGATTTTTAGTTGAAGGTGGAGGTCAGGGATGACGGAGGTGAGCGGAACATCGAGATGAACTCAGTGCTCCAGCAATGTCGAGCGAGGTCCACGGCAAGGCTCTGGTGCTCCTTGGGCAATGAAACGATGTCCAGGAGATGCGCAATGATAGGAGAAGTATGTTCGACATGATTTGGTGATTCGGGGTTGCTCACCGTCGTCGGTATCTACGATGAACCATCTTGGCTCCGATGAGATCCAAACATAGATCACGTGAGGTAGAGGTGGTTTCGGCATGGGGTTTTTTGGGGTGTCGGACGAGGAGGTGGCTGGGTATTTATAGGACATGTTCTTGAGGCAGGGGGCAAGTCGTAGATAGGGTTTCCGTCGTTGGCGTGTGTGGCATCGCAGCCGTGCCCGAGCTGGGCTCCTCATGTTCCGTGCGATTGGAGAAGATGGCGGGTGGGGTCCAGGCGCCAGGGAAAAAAGAAGAAGAAGAATAACAAAGAGAGAGAGACGATGTGAGAGAGAGGGAACGAGAGGGAGGGATCTCGGGTGAGCGAGGGAGGTGGCGGCGACTCCAGGGGAGTTTCTCCCGTGCGAGCGCTAGCCCTAACGCTAGTGTGGGCTGGGCCGGCTGGCGGATTTTTTTTGAAAAAAAATGTTTTTCTATTTTTTTAAATAGCGAGGAAAACCAATAAACTAAATAAAAGCAAAATATTTTATATAGGCATATTATATACCAAAATTTTTAGAATAAAATTTTCTAAAACATGAACATATTTTTATGGCCAAAACAAATAATAAGAAAATTCATTTTTTCAATAACTCCAAAATGAAATATAATTTGACTTTCAAATAATTTGCCAAACATTGTCTCTGATTTTTTTGGAGTGTCATATTCCTCCTCTCATATATTTTTTATCAGAGAATTTTTGACCAAATGCAAACTTAAAATTAGATCGGGATTCAAATGGAAAATTTTGGGAAAGTCCTTTTATTCGCCTTTTTTTAAGTTTCAAATTGTACTCACTTTCAGTCAATCAATCAAACAAACAATAAAATTTATTTAATTAATATAACATTCCAAAATTTAGAATTTTGGAATGTTATAGTCCTCCCAATTTCTTCACCTGAAGCGATACATTTTTGGGGTCATATTTGTCGGTTAAACCAAATCTTCAGGGACTATAGCTCCTGTGTATACTCACAAACACATTAGTCCCTTAACCTATTTGTTGAAAGTGTGTTATATCGACTAGAGGGGGGTGAATAGGTGATTTTTATGAATTCTTCACTAAGGAATTTTAGGGTGAGGAAATTCCTGAGTGAAGAACTACTTGCAGCGGAATAAGTACTTAGAAGTAAGCATAATAGTGCATGAGCATGGTCTTCATGATGAAATGAAAACAAGCACAGAGTACAGAAAGCGTAAACACAGGATAACATAGGATAAGACAAACAGACTGGAGAAATTGAACTGAGGAAATTGAGAAACTCTTCAGTCAAAGTCTTCAAACAGATATGAACAAGCACTCAACACATAAATGAGGAAATGGAAGGGTTGAGGAAATGGAACCAGGTAGCTTGGTGAAGACAATGATTTGGTAGACCAGTTCCAACTGTTGTGACAGTTGTACGTCTGGTTAGGGCGGCTAGGTATTTAAACCTGAGGACACACAGTCCCGGACACCCAGTTCTGAACACGTTGTTCAGAACACTCAGTCCTCATCGTATTCCCATTGAGCTAAGGTCACACAGACCTCGCCCAATCACTCATGGTAAGTCTTCAGGCGACTTCCAAACCTTCACAGACTTGGTCACTCGGCAATTGACAATTTTCTCTTGGATGCTCTAGACCATGACGCCTAACCGTCTGGAAGATGCACAGTCTTCAAAGGTAACAAGCGTCAGATCCATGCAAGATCAATCTCTTCAGTGATGCTCAATCACTTTGGGTTTGTAGGTGTTTGGGTTTGGGTTTTCCTCACTTGATGATTTTCACTCAAAGTCCTCGGAGGATGGGATGCTCTCAAATGACAAGTGTCAGTTTCTCTCGGAGCATCCAACCAGCTAGTGGTTGTAGGGGCGGCTATTTATAGCCTAGGGAGCAGCCCGACATGATAAGACATAAATGCACTTCAATGATATGATCGTTAGGTGGGTAGATATTTTGGGACAGCTGGCGCATAGCACAACAACGGTCGGAATTTTGGGTAGAAAAATCCTCAGGGCTATCATGTTCCTCATTGTGTAGGCAATCCACACTGGTGAATTCCTAACTCCTCAGTCAGAAAAATTCCTCAGAGACCAGAAGAACTTCATCTCTGTCGCTGAAGAAATTGATTGAACTGTATGAGATTTCCAATGGCTTCACTCGAAGGGATTGGTAGGTGTAGGATTTGAGTTGAGCATCACTTGGAAATTTTTCCTTAGTATTTCTTCGACCCCCTTTAACAGTACGGTGTTTCCTATGACTCAAGAAAGAGAAAATGAAACTACGAAAACAAAAGTCTTCATGCTTCATGTTCCTCGAATGAATACCAAGTCTTCAGGATTGCACCAATTTCTTCATCTTCAAAGTCTTCAGAAATCCAAAGTCTTCAGTCGAAGAACTTCATTTTTAGGGGTCGACTTTCTCTGTAAATATCAAACTCCTCATAGACTTATGGACCTGTGTACACTCATAAACACATTAGTCCCTTAACCTGTAAGTCTTGAATACACCAAAATCACTAAGGGGCACTAGATGCACTTACAGTCTCCCCCTTTTTGGTGATTGATGACAATATAGGTTAAGTTTTCAACGGGGATAAACATATGAAGTGTAAATACTGGAATTGAGGAATTTGATTGCAAGATATAGAAGAATTCCCCCTGAAGATGTGCATAGTGAGCAATTTGCTTTTGAAGAAATGCACACTTGAAAAGTAGAATCATGGAGATCTCCCCCTATATCTTGTAATTCATACACGCATTGACATATAATATGAAGAATTTGAAATGCATGATGAAATATGGTGACTGATGTAATTTAGCATGCGTGCATTAACATTAATGAGGAATAAGCATGCAGGAAGGAACAGCAAAAGTATCAGGCCACCATAGAGTTTAAGTTTACAACTCGATCGAATAAAGTCTCAGAAGAATGAGAGTTGTAACTTAGAGAAAAACGCCCATATAAGTAGACCCGCTTGAAGACTAACTCAAATTTCTCCCCCTTTGTCATTGAATGACCAAAAGGGTTGAAAATGAGGACTAACGCCCCTGAGGAATATTGTCGGTGGGAACGACACCTATGGCATCACAAGAATCCGTACTATGGTTAGCGGGGCGCAGGGTTGTGAGAAGAGCGGATCTAACAGGTAGCACACGGTTTGTTTATCCAGGTTCGGGCCGCGAGGATGCGTAAAACCCTACTCCTGCTTTGGTGGAGTGTATATCTGTGTTCTTGAGCTAGCTACGGGGCGTGAGGAGCTCCAAAAAGCCGAATCCCTCTCCTGGTCTCCTCGGGCCTCCTTTTATAGAAAAAGGGGTTGCCACAGTGGCACACAAGAGGTGGAAAGGGTACAGTGATGCGAGGTTATCCCTCGCATTACATGACAAGGCGCATTTAATGCGTCTTGCTTAGGTGTCCTTGCTTTATCGGGGACGGGGGAGAGATCTGTCTCGTCCGTCGCCGCTCCTTCTTGTGTCGACACGCGCCCTGGCCAGCGATGCCTGAGATGCCACATAGGTAGGCAGGCAGCTGAGGTGGCGTAGTGGTGGGTCTTCACGAAGATCTGCATGCCACCATGCAGGTGCCTGCCCAGCTGGTTGGGTCGGCAGCTACATGCATGCGGTGGTGGAGGTTTAGTCGGCGTGGGCCTGATGGTGGCCCCGCAGGTGTCCTCGACAAGGGCCTTGCCGGGGCCCCGGCAAGGGTTTTGCCGAGGCGTCTGTTGTCATCCCCGGCAAAGCGCTTGCCGGGGGCCTTGTGGACTTCCTCGGCTGGGATCCCGCCAAGGGTTGTCGTCTCCTTAGTGCGTATCTGATCTTGAATGTCTTCACAAAGATCTGCATGTCTCCACGGGGATGTCTCCCGAATCCTTGCCCTTTGGGCGCAGTGGACTCAAGGGTGATTTGCTCCGTAGGCGCGGGACAAGTCGCCGCGGCAAGGGTCTTGCCGGGGCTGTTAGAACTGTCTCCCGGCAAGGATCTTGCCGGGGGAGTACGATTCGTCCCCTTTGCTCTTCGTGGTCTTGGCCTTGGCGTCGTTCTAGTTCTCTTGAGCTTAGGTCTTACCCTGGCTCACCTCCCTTGCCTTGCTTGGTGTGGTGGTGCCCGTGGCTCAGACTGCCCGTGCACAGTTATAGGGCTACAAAAAGTGTACCCCTCTTTTTGTACAGCGACAGGAGCCCCCGGGCCTGGGCCACACATAAGCACGACGCATTATTGGGCTAGGCCCAAAAACGGTGCGCGGGCAGGCGGGGCGGTTTTTACTGCAGTAAGATTCTTCGCGCGATGTGCTTCCCACGATTCCCGCAAATGGCGCGGCGTGGGGAGGTGCGTGTGACGTGGGCAGCATGCGTGGGGTTGGTTCCCGTAGGCATGCGTCACATCGTAGTAAAGAGGCGATTCGCGCCTTCCCCATAAACGGAGGGAGGCATGGAGGCGCGGCCCATTTACTGAATGGGGCTGAGGCGCGGTCTTCAAGGCATCCACTCCCCACGATCACGGGGTGGGGAGTGGTCGTCTCACCCGTCCCCTCGGTTCTTGTCGGCGTTCTGGGAACGGGGGTCCCCAGACTTGCCTGCCTGCGGCCTGTGGCGTGGCTCAAAGGGGGGCCCAACATGACCCATCTTCATCAACACAGACCCAAGACCCTCGCGAGGGGCCAAGCCTCGCGGGGCGGATGACACAGGGTGACTGAACTCCTCCTAGCAGTTCATCCCCCCAGCCAAGAACAGACCCTCGCGAGGCTGTTCTTCCTTGTATTGCTCATCATCATCAGCCCAAGAGGCAATCCACCACACCACACACTGGAGTAGGGTATTACACCACAACGGTGGCCCGAACCAGTATAAACCCTGTGTCTCTTGTGCTATTCTTTCCATAGCTTAGATCTTAGCAAGGCGGAGGGGTGGAGGTAGGTAGAAGGTGAAATCTCTGCGCGCACCCCAGTGTTCGAACCTCAAGGGTCTGCCGGAACCCGAAATCCGACATTTGGCGCGCCAGGTAGGGGTGCGCCGGAATTCGTCTTCCACCACCCCGTTCTCCTCCGACCATCGCGTCCATGTCTGACGCTCGTGGGGCCCGCGCCGAGCACCGGGCCGCTCTCGCTTCCCGCGTCGCCCAGATGGCTCCTATCAGCGGGCGTCCTCGCCGTTCCCTGTCACCTGCCGTCAACGCCGCCACCGGCACGGCGGGGGACAAGCAGCAAGTGTCGTCTCAGCATCGGTCCGTGCGGCAAGACGGCCGCACCGCTACTCCCTCGCTCACCCCAGCTGGTTCTTCATCCCGCGCGCTCCGCGCATCCATGGAGGCTCGAGCTGCGCTCATCGTGGCAAACGAGCTCCTCCGCTACCGTCCCGTCGACGACGTCTACGAAGAATGGCTCGACCGCGTCGCCGACCTCGTCCACGCCGCAGGGGGCTCTCCTGCGCCGTTCGTTCCGCTGCACCGCACCCCGCCCCGCGCGGGCGACGAAGCTCCGGCGGCGCCCCAGCCGCCTCCTCCTCAAGAAGGCGCCATGGCTCCAAGGCACGTGGCCCCTGGGCGGAACCCGCTCCGTCAGGTGCCAGCGCGGCAAGAGCAGAGCTGCCAAGAAGTCCCTCGCCCGCAAGAAGCTGCCCGGGTGCTCCCTGCTCTAGCACGTCGCGACCATGCTCCTGCTCCCGCGCGTCAAGACCCCGCGCTGCTCCCAGCTACAGCGCGTGGGGACATGCAAGACCAAGCTCTCCGTCACCCAAGGCCTCATGTTGCCACAGCAAGCTGCCGTGCCTTCACCACCGAGCTACGCAGCATCGCGTGGCCTGGCAAGTTCAAGCCAGACCTGCCTCCTCGTTACGACGGCACGGCCGACCCTGCGGAGTTCCTCCAGCTCTATGAGCTGGGCATCGAAGCTGCCAACGGAGACGAGAAGGTCATGGTGAACTGGTTTCCCATGGGGCTCAAGGACGGGGCCCGCACCTGGCTCCTGAACCTGGCTCCAGGCACGATCTCCTCCTAGGACGAGATGCGCACCCGCTTCATTGCCAACTTCCAAGGTACTCGCGACCGGCCACCCGCCGTGAGCGACATGCGCCGCATCAAGCAACAACCCGAAGAGACCCTGCAGAAGTACATCCAGCACTTCAACAACGCACGCCTCAAGATTCCCAAGGTGACCGAGGAGGCCATCATCTCAGCCTTCTCCGACAGCGTGCACGATGTCAAGATGAAGGAGGAGCTGGCGATGCATGAAGACCTGTGCACTTCCTTGGAGTTGTTCAACTTGGCAACCAAGTGCGCCAGGGCTGAGCAAGGGCGTCTCTCCCTCCTTGAGCTGCCTGCCGCAGACCCAGAAGAGAAGAAGCCCAAGGCCAAGGATGTGAAGCGCAAGGGGGCTGTCGTGCTCGCGGCAGAACCAGACACCAAGCGGGGCAGAGATCAGCCCGAATCTTCCAAGGGCAGTCAGTACTGTGTGTACTACGACCTCCACACCCACAACACCAACGAATGTCAAGAGCTCCGAGCCGTGCGAGAAGGAAGGATCGGCCGTCGCCCCGACCGCGGTGACCGGGGCTACGGTCGAGGAGGAGGAAGGAACGCAGGACGCTGGGAAGACCGCGGCCCGCGCCAAGGGTGGCGCGATCAACCTCGCAAGGATCGCTGGCAAGACCCACCTCGCGAGGGAGACTGGAGGGATCAGCCTCGTCAAGATCGCCCGCAAGGCAACGCAGGCCTCCCTCCGCTGCCGCCGCAGCCAAGGAGAAACAAGGACCGCCATCAGGACGAGGGGGCTGGAGGCTTCCAGGAGCCGCGCGCGATCGCCTACATCCTGGGTGGGGCTCAAGCCCCAGCCTCTAAACGCATCTTCAAGCAGTTCGCCCACGAAGTGAATGCAGTCCTCCCCAAGCTCGAAGCCACGCGCCCTCTCAGGTGGTCGGTGTGCGCCATCACGTTCAGCTCAGCAGATCAGCTCAAGTGTGCGGCTACAGCCGGAGTCCTCCCGATGCTTTGTTCCCTAATCATCAGCAACGTAGTGGTCACCAGGACCCTCATCGATGGCGGGGCAGGGCTCAACGTCCTATCCGTGGAAACATTCAACAATCTCCAAGTGCCCTACAACCAGCTTCAGCCAACCAAGCCTTTCTCCGGAGTCACCGACGGCTCCACGGTCCCGATTGGGCAGGTCCGCCTCCCTGTCACCTTCGGGGCACGCGAAAACTACCGCACCGAGCTCATCGACTTCGACGTCGCTCACATTCGCCTGCCGTACAACGCCATCCTTGGGTACCCAGCGCTGGCCAAGTTCATGGCCATAACTCACCACGGCTACAATGTCCTCAAGATGCCAGGAAGTGGCGGAGTCATCACGGTGCCTTGTGAAGAGAAGGACGCGGTGTGTTCCCTGGAACGAGCCTTTCAGGCCGCATCACTGGAAGACCCGGATCGCGGAAGCAGGAGGCTTCCCGAGACCACCCCCCAAGAAGAAGAAGACATCGTCCGGCCCGGCCCCTCAGGAGGCAGGCCCCTCAGGGCCCGCGCCTGCCCAGGGGGAACCTCCTTCCATCGCATAGGAAAGCGCGCCCGACACCCTCCTCAGGCAGGGCTCGGGGGCTCTCCCCTGGAGGGCCACCGACCTGGCTAAGGTCACGAGGGAGGTGCTTGGGCACCACATGGAGGCGTGTTTTGAAGCATGTTTCCCTCATAAAGGAGTAAGGCAAGGAGAGCCAGACCCTCAGACGTTCGTCAGCAAGGCCATTCAGGAGCTACAGGAGTCAAGAGTCATGATAGGCGGCCGCCGCCTACCAGCTGTGGCTCCCCGTCTAGGCGAGGATGGTGGGCTGCGCGTCTGCATCGACATACCAGGACTCAATCGAGTCACCTCTCTGGAGCGCCTCCGGTCCTTGTGGGTGGGGCGCTGCGAAGGTCCACCCCGCAGCTACGTTCGCATGCCTTACGGCTTGCCGAACGCAGCTGCCATGTACCAGCGCCTCATGAGGGGTATCATGGAGGCTCAAGAGGCCAGGCGTTCCGCAGCCCTAGCGGATATGGAGATGGTCCGCGAGGAGCCACCAGCACCTCCGAAGCCTCCCGAGGCCCTTGGGCCTGGGGGCTCGTGAGGATCGGCTTCCGCAGCCCATCAAGTCTGCTACACCAACACTCCTTCGTCCTCAACATCATCAGGTGACATCTTTCAAGTTTCATTTCTAGCTGGGAGCGCCCCCCAGGGCTGCATTATTCCCAGGCCGCGTGGGTCCGTCCCTGCGGCATGTATCCCTTTTATTTCATGTTGTTAGATTACTTTGTTGGGGGCGCCCCACGGGCTGCATCATCCCCAAGTCGCTCGGGCCTGACCCAGTGATGTCCGCCTTCCCAGCATCTATTTGAATGAATCCACTCCTTCGCGGCTAATGTGTTTGACCTAGTTGCCCGCTCAACTGACGCCAACTGACGGAGCTGCTCCCAAACGGCACGACGCTTGCGCATGGGTCCGTCCCTGCAACGCCGACAAACCTGAATGGCTGAGCTCTGGTCGCGGCAGCCCCGCATGGCGCCACCTCGTCAAGCCTTCAGTGCCTCATCGCCCCTCGGAAGCAACCAACGGCTGACTGTCAATTGTCATGGCAACCCCTCGTTCTTTCTATGATGGGTCTATAGGATCTCCTAAAGGAGCTGCGTCAGGCGAGGCCCTTGCGGTGTCTCCTTCACTCTCATCCGCGCGAACCGCTTGCACGTTAAAGGGAGGGTGCCTGAGCATCGCGACTCAGGGCTCCTACTGGCTCTCCAGCCCTCACCCTCTGGCCTTGTCCACGGCATCGTGACCTGGCATACCAGCAACGACTGAGACTAGCTTGAGGGCTGGGACCCGAGGACGTAGAGAAGAAAGGGGAGCAAAGGCGAGAGGGGAGGGACACGCGAGGACCTCACCGAGCAACCTCGCGCCTGCCGATGCACGGACCCAGCGACACACCAGAGAGCGGTCCCTGATTCTCGAGATAAGTCACCACCCAGAAGCACCAGCTACTGTGGCACCATCCCCGCACCTAATGCAATCCCGTGTTAGCGACGCCGCTCTCCTTTCTCACCGAACGACGGCTGCTTGAGCGCCAAAGGGGACCTCCTGAGCATCGTGACTCAGGGGTTCTTACCGGACCCCGGGTCGCTCACCTCCTGGCCATGACCACGGCATCGCGACCTGGCATACCAGCGACGGCTGAAGCCGCCTTGGGACTGGGACCTGTCGGCGCAGAGCACCAAGCCCTCGTGAGGTTCGAAAGGGAGGACTGAGCTAAGATGGAATGAGCAACTCGCACAATTCTACGACAAGGGTTATATTAACAAACAGGATCACAGGCACCTTACAAGCCCTCACGGGACGCGTCTTTGATTCCTTGCAGGGAACAGATCCTAAAAGGACACTAACTACACGCGCCCCTGCGAAAGACGCCATCGTCAACAGCGGGCCGTCAAGCACCGGCACCAACCCCATCCAGATCAGAGTCGGTGATGGCCTGACGAGCCCGCCCTGCTCCAGGAGCGGCGCCGGCTCGGGGGCTCGTAGCTGTCATTGCTCGTCTCCGGAGTCGCGAAGAGCTCACCGGAGTCGCTGGACCCTCCGACGCCTCTGCCGCCTGAGCAGCCACCAAGGGAGCGGTCGGCGGGCCCAGTCCTCCCCGTAGCAGGGTCCCGACCACCTCTCCCGGGGCAGCACTCCAGCCGGCGCCCGTTCGCATCGAAGACCTTGAAGAACATCACCGAAGCACCGTCGTACTCCAAGTGGATCGCGAAGGCGCCTCTTGTCCTGCAAACCCGGGCGATTTCGCTCCAGCCTCGAGTCATGAAGACCTTGCCCGAGGCAACGACCGCGACCTCTGCCTCGGTCGCGAGGGTGCTGCAGCCGGCGTGCTGCAGCCAAAGCTCCAGGAGTTCTCCCTGCGGGATGATGGAGGCGAAGAAGGGAGGAAGGCGAATCCAAGACTGAGGAGGCATGGCGGCGTGGAGCACGAACTCTCGGGAGGAGCCCTCGGTGTGGACCCCAGGGGTCGGACAACCCACACCTTCGTGACCCGGCGGTGCCGCCCATGGTGATCGGCATCGACTCCTTTAGAGCCCTCGATGTGGGCGTACAAGGGAAGCGGGAACCCCGGCGGTGGCCGCTCGCACCAGGGCATCGACACCACCTGATGGGCCCCCTCGTCCCGGCCGCGGAGGGCGAGCCGTTTCTTCGGCGGGAGCGGGTCTGGTTCCTCTCGGGGAGCCTTTCCCTTCTCTGCCATCGAGAACCGGCGGATCAGAGCCATCGCAGCAAGACGGAGCAAGGACCGGGAAGAAGGAGAAGCAAGAAGGGATGGACTGGAAGGGCACGCGCCGTTCTGTACTTATGGCCGGTGAAGGCCAACCGCCGACCTCCACGATCGCAGGTAACATGACCCGCTTTGCATGCAGGGACTTGTCCAATCCGTGCAGTTGCCGAGGCACTGTGGGGAAGTGGAGACGCTCACGTCCAATCAACCGCCATGTGGCGCTCAAGGCCGCAGGCTGTTAGGGCCCGCGGCGCCTCGCCCTTGCCCTTTCGCCTCCCTGCACGGCCAAGTCCGGGCGTGCCTTGGGCCCGGGGGATACTGTCGGTGTTCTGGGAACGGGGGTCCCCAGACTTGCCTGCCTGCGGCCTGCGGTGTGGCTCAAAGGGGGGCCCAGCACGGCCCATCTTCATCAACACAGACCCAAGACCCTCGCGAGGGGCCAAGCCTCGCGGGGCGGACGACACGGAGCTTCCTCAGGCACGGCCTCGTCAGGCTGGCTCGCGAGGAGGCGGAGAGATCAAGGCGGGGTACCTCACGAGGTGCCCGTGATGCAAGCCATGACGACCAAGGGTGCCAGGCAGGCACCAGCCCGCGCAGTGTCCTCCTTTCCTCTTTGGTGCAAAGGGAGCAAGCGCAGGCGAGAGCATCAAGCAAAGGCACCCGTTTCGGTGCAACGAGACCAAGACCAGTCCAACGGCAGGGAGGAAGTCATTGTGGAGCCCAAGCCAGCGTCACCACCAGAGCCTTTGGCAGGCGAGGACCAACTTTAGTCAGGATAAGTGTACCAGATGTTCCCCTTCAAAATGGCCAATTGTTGGCGCCCTTCCCGCTCAATATTTGGGAAGAGGCCCAGGGCCTTTGCCTATAAATAGGACTAGCCACCCCCAGGGTAGGAGGATCGGAATCAAGAAGGGAGAATCTAGAAGCCAAGAGAGAAACTAGCTATGATGGAAATCGGAGAGAGAATCGAGAAGAGAGAGAGAGAGAGAGAGAGAGAGAGAGAGAGAGAGAAGGGTGACTGCACTCCTCCTAGCAGTTCATCCCCCCAGCCGAGAACAGACACTCGCGAGGCTGTTCTTCCTTGTATTGCTCATCATCATCAGCCCAAGAGGCAATCCACCACACCACACACTGGAGTAGGGTATTACACCACAACGGTGGCCCAAACCAGTATAAACCCTGTGTCTCTTGTGCTGTTCTTTCCATAGCTTAGATCTTAGCGAGGCGGAGGGGTGCATGTAGGTAGAAGGCGAAATCTCCGCGCGCACCCCAGTGTTCGAACCTCAAGGGTCTGCCGAAACCCGAAATCCGACAGTTCTGCACGTCTGCCACATGTCTCCCATGCACCTGGGGTGGCAAACGGTGGAGGCGGGAAACAGGGCCGTCGCTGGTTGGGGCGGTGGGTCGGTCCTGGCTCCCTGTGCCTTCTGTATCTTGATTGGCCGAGCAGGGCGGTTGAGCCCCAACCCCAATCCTTTATAAAGAGCGGGAGGGGGATGGCGTCCCGCATTCTTTCGTCTTCTTCTTTCTTCAGCTTCTGCTCCTCCCTTTCATCCGTCATGGAGAGAGGGAATCCTGGTCCTTCAACAGTGGCGGCGAGGGTCGCCGCTCGACAACGCGCGCCTCCTTCTCCTGCGCCTGCGTGACAGAGCCAGCCGTGAGGGGAAGGGGGAGGGGGCGAGGCTGTGGGCGAGGCTGGGGCGCTCGGGGAAGAGGAGGACGGGGCGGCGCGCCGGCCTCGCCTCCGCCATCAGCTCCTCCTCCAATGGAGGGCCATGTTGGGGATGACCGTTGTGAGTTCTTCGTTAGGCTGCGCTAGCCGCCGTGCCGTCGCCTTCGTCTCCCGACTCCATTTGCGCGGGAGATGGAGCTGGATCCGCCGGAATCGTTGCGGCTGCACATGAGGGGATGCGGGATCAGTGGCACGCGGGTCCGTGTCGACTTCCCCGCCCCTCACGTGATGTATCTTTGTCGGGGATGGAAGACGTTTGCTCATATCCACCGCTTGACGGAGGGGCTCACTCTCCATTTTAAGCTGATAGAGGGTGGCCTTCTCTCCGTCAAGGTCTTCGGGTGCTTTGGGACCCGTGCAAGGTGCTGCATGGAGAGCTCTTCTGATAGTGAAGACTCCTCGGGCGGGAGTGATGAGGAGGACAGCGGCAGCAACGACGAGGGTAGTAGGCGGGAGGATGACGGGTCCGATTAGGTGTCGGGTGCCGCTTCGTGTGGCACCGACGACCCCATCATCCGTGTCGCCGGCTCCCTGAACTTCTCAGGGTCGTCTCCTTGGGCGGCTGGCGTTGGGAGGCTGCGGAAGAGGAAGAGGGCGGGCGGCAAGGCCGTCAAGTCGGAGTACGCGGGCACCGACGCCTTCAACGCGTGCTGACGTCCTGCCGCCTCGTCTTCGAGCTCTGCTTCCGGCGCCGCCGTCACCATCCAGCCTTTGGACGGCCACCAAGATGTTCTCTTGGTGTCTTCTGCCACCCGTAGCTCGCCTAGGTGCTCCTTTTGTCCCTTTCGCCTCCTTGAACTGCCTCCTGAGGAGAGGGACAAGAAATGGATTATGGGCACCTTATCTCTTTTTAGTTTGTAAGACTTCGGGCCTTTGTTGGATTTAAAACTTGTAATCCCATCATTCATGTTTTTCATTCCCTATGGACTGTACCTGAGTGGAATGTTTTTAATGAAAAAGGGATGCTTGCTGGGTCATTTGTTTGCGGGTGGAACCCACGACAAGGAGTAAATCCTTGATATCTTCAAGATAAACTTTTCCTTGCCCGGCAACAGGCCTTGCCGTCTCCCCACTTCGCTCGACCTTCCTCATGCCTTTGGCGGAGGCAGAGATGAGGCGGGTTCAGGCTCCTTGTTTCTTCCTTTCGCTGCCGCGACTACGACCAAACTTGGCCCCAGGAACGAGCCCTAGGGCCTAGAGTTATGGGAGCATGGTAGCTTAGGGGAAAACGAGGTTTCACATACCTCAGTCCATAATGGAATGCATGATAAGGGATGAAGAACTTATCTGAAGCTGCAGTCCCCGGCAACCCTGGTTCGCCGTGGATGAATCTTTGCTCTTGCAGCCCCTGGCAATACTGGCTTGCCGGGGGCTAGATGCAGGTCTGTTCCTCTTTTTTTCCTCCCCAAGTGGTTTGGCACGGATATTCGTGTGTCCTGTGAACCAAAGAAGACAAAAGAAAGACAAAGAGACGCACACTCGACCTCTAAGCTAGGGGTTAGTCGCCGCTAAGCACTCTCAACCCTAACCAAGGACGAGACTCGACCTAGCATGCATGCTATAACTTAGGGCGCCAGAGCTTCATTTACTTATGCTCAGGGTTTGTGCCTGTCTTTGTACAAAGGGTTACATGCGTCATCGGCAAGGCTCGTACAAAAGGTAGCTTGCCGGGGGGCCCGGCAAGCCGCGCCTCACGAGTAAAACTTGCGAAGATGCTCAATGTTTCAGGAGTTACTCACCGGAATGGCATCTTCGGTCTCCAGGCGGACTGCGCCGGGCCTGGTGACTCGTATTACCCGATAAGGGCCTTCCCACTTCGGCGTCAACTTGTTGGAATTCTTGGCCGATTGAACGCGCCGAAGAACAAGGTCGCCTTCCTCAAAGCTTCGGGCATGAACCTTGTGGCTATGGTAGCGGCGCAAGGCTTGCTGGTAGCGCGCTGCTCTCACAGCCGCCCGAAGACGATCTTCCTCAAGGAGCGTTGCGTCATCTTGCCGCAATTGCTCTTTCTCAAGCTCGTCATAAGCGAGTACTCAAGGTGACCCGTATATGAGTTCCGTGGGGAGAACTGCTTCTGCCCCGTATACCAGGGCAAAGGGTGTCTGGCCGGTGGCTCGATTTGGTGTTGTTCTGATTGACCAAATAACCGCTAGCAATTCATCAATCCAGTGCCTTCCACTCTTGTGCAGCCTGTCAAAGGTCTTTGTCCTTAAGCCTCCCAGTACTTCAGCGTTTGCTCTCTCAGCTTGACCATTGCTTCGTGGGTGAGCAACGGAAGCGAAATAGACTTTGCTGCCGAGGTCTTGGGTATATTGCATCAAGGTGCGGCTTGTGAACTGTGTACCGTTGTCGGTGATGACCCTGTTGGGTACACCAAAATGGCACACTAGTCCCTTGAAGAATTTGACGGCTGACTGTGTTGTGACCTTCCTCACTGCTTCCACTTCTGGCCACTTTGTGAACTTGTCGATTGCAACGTACAAGTACTCAAAGCCCCCGACAGCGCGGGGGAAAGGGCCCAGTATGTCGAGCCCCCAGACCGAGAAAGGCCAGGAGAGAGGAATGGTTTGAAGGGCTTGAGCTGGCTGATGAAGCTTCTTTGAATGGAACTGACACGCTTCACACCTGGTGACTAGTGTCGTCGCATCCTGGAGGGCAGTGGGCCAGAAGAAGCCTTGCCGAAATGCCTTGCCGGCAAGGGCTCTTGACCCTATGTGGGATCCACATATGCCTCCATGTATCTCTGCCAACAGCCCCAGTCCTTCCTCTCGAGGGATACACTTCAATTTCACGCCGTTCGGCCTCTTTCTGTACAGGACGTCATCGACGAACTGGTACATAGTAGAGCGACGAGCTACTTTTTTCGCTTCTTCCTGCTCCTCAGGAAGTTCCCCTGTTTGGAGGAATCGGACGGTATGTTGTGCCCATGCTGGAGCCTGGGGCTCGACGGCGAGGACTAAAGGCATTTCCTCCGCTACAGGAGCGGCTGTCTCGACGGCAAGAGCTTGATGCTCCATCGGAGCTAGCCGTCCCGTGGCGGGCTCAGTATCTCCGGCAACATCATTGCCGGCGGCTCCGGGGAGCTCGGCGGGAAAGTACTTGCCGGGCCCTGATTTCCTCCTCTTGTTTTGCTCTGTTGATGGATTAACGGATGGTTGAGTTAGCTGAAGCACAAAGGTACCTAGTTCCATAGGTAGCTTGAGGGCAGCGCACTTTGACAGGTAACCGGCGATGTCGTTCTCTGCTCGGGGAACGTGCTCCGCCTGTATACCATCAAAACGCTCTTCCAACTTTCTCACTTCATCGACGTAGGCCTTCATCAACGGGCTCTGGTAATCTTTGTTGACTTGTTTGACGACAAGTTGCGAGTCACCCCTGACGATGAGTTTCTTGATTCCGAGGTCTGCCGTGATCCTAAGACCAGCAAGCAGCCCCTCGTATTTAGCAGTATTGTTTGTTGACACCTCCCTGGGGAAGTGCATCTGGATCACGTACTTGAGGTGCTCTCCAGTGGGCGCGACAAGCAGTACGCCAGCCCCGGCGCCCTGTAAGGAGAAAGCTCCATCAAAGTACATGATCCAGTCGCAACTTGCCTCCTTGCCGGGGAGAGCAGTCTCTTGGGTTTCTTCGTCAGGCGTCGCGGTCCATTCTGCAACGAACTCCGCCAGGACTCGGCTTTGAATCGTCGAGGTACTCTCAAACTTGAGGCCAAAGCTGGACAGTTCCAGTGCCCACTCTACGATCCTTCCCGTTGCGTCTGGATTGTGCAATATCCGTTGCAGAGGGAGGCGAGTGACGACAGTGATTTCGTGCGCCTGGAAGTAGTGACGCAGCTTCCTCGAGGCCATAAGAAGGCCGAAGAGCAGTTTCTGCACACCGGAGTACCTTGATCTAGCCCCCTGCAGAAGGGAGCTAACAAAGTAGACCGGGTGCTGCATCATCTTCTTCCTTGGCGGCACTCCAACCGGCTGCGTCATCTCGGCATCGGTGGCATCGGGCTCCGTCGTTGCTATTACCTCATCATCAATTTCTCTCTGTGCCACTAGTGCGGCGCTGACCACCTGGTTCGTTGCCGCCAGGTACAGCAGCAACGGTTCCTGTGGCCTAGGCGCAACTAGTATTGGCGCGGAGGAGAGGTACCTCTTCAAATCTTGCAATGCTGCTTCGGCTCCTGGCGTCCACTCCATCGGGCCCACCTTTTTAAAAATCTTGAAAAAGGGAAGGGCGTGCTCGGCGGACTTGGAAATGAACCTGCTCATGGCGGTAACGCAACCAGCAAGACGACGCACATCCTTGACTCGCTTGGGCGCTTCAATCTGCTCTATAGCTTTGATCTTGTCCGGATTGGCCTCTATCCCACGCTGTGACACAAAGAACCCGAGAAGCTTGCCAGATGGGACACCGAAGACGCACTTCTCAGGGTTCATCTTGAGATTGATCTTGCGTAGGTTTTCAAATGTTTCTTGTAAATATGATATGAGGGTTGCCCTATTCTTGGTTTTGACCACTATATCATCCATATAAGCTTCCATATTTCTATGGAGCTGGGGTTCAAAACCAATCTGGACCGCCCTCGCAAACGTTGAACCAGCACTCTTCAACCCGAAAGGCATCCGTATAAAGCAATACATACCACATGGGGTGATGAATGCCGTTTTCTCTTCATATTCCCTTGTCATGAAGATCTGGTGGTAGCCGGAGTAGGCATCGAGGAATGACAACATATCACACCTAGCTGTGGAGTCAACAATCTGGTCGATGCGCGACAATGGGAAGGGGTCTTTGGGACAAGCCTTATTAATATCTGTGTAATCAATACACAGCCTCCACTTCCCATTTTCCTTGCGCACTACCACCGGATTGGCCAACCACGTTGGATGGAGCACTCCTCTTACCAAACCCGCTGCTTCCAGTTTCCGGATCTCCTCTGTGATGAACTCTTGTCGTTCCAAAGCTTGCTTTCTGACCTTCTGCTTGACGGGCCGCGCATGAGGACAAACAGCAAGGTGGTGCTCAATCACCTCCCTGGAACGCCGGGGATGTCGGATGCTTGCCATGCAAACACATCAACATTCGCCCGTGGGAAGGTGACGAGCGCGTCTTCCTATTTGTCGTCAAGGGTGGAGCTTATGGTAAAAGCTCCTCCCGTGTCGTCCTCCTTGACTGAAACCTTCTTGGTTCACGGCGGTGTGGCCCTGGACTTCTTGTTTCTGTCGGCGGAGCTCTCTGGCACGTCCTCGACGGGAGCGCTACACTCCGAAGAGGTGCGCTTGCCGGAGTGGGTGCCTGAGGTCTCACCGGTCTTCTTCTTTTGCCTTCCCGGGGCTCCAGCGGCAGGAGAAAGCGCCTTAGCACTAGCGGCTGCTGCAACTGCTTGTTGATAGAGTTGTTCAGCGCAAATTAGCGCATCCTTCTTGTCTGATGGGACGGTGATGATCGTTGTCGGTGTCAAAACCGGCGGATCTCGGGTAGGGGGTCCCGAACTGTGCGTCTAGGCCGGATGGTAATAGGAGGCAGGGAACACGATGTTTTACCCAGGTTCGGGCCCTCTTGATGGAGGTAAAACCCTACGTCCTTCTTGATTAATATTGATGATATGGGTAGTACAAGAGTAGATCTACCACGAGATCAAGGAGGCTAAACCCTAGAAGCTAGCCTATGGTATGATTGTTGTATATGGAGTTGATTGCCTAAGGGCTACAACCCCCCGGTTTATATAGACACCGGATAGGGTTAGGGTTACATGGAGTCGGTTACAATGGTAGGAGATCTTGAATATCCGCATCGCCAAGCTTGCCTTCCACGCCAAGGAAAGTCCCATCCAGACACGGGACGAAGTCTTCAATCTTGTATCTTCATAGTCCAGGAGTCCGGCTGAAGGTATAGTCCGGCTACCCGAACACCCCCTAATCCAGGACTCCCTCAGTAGCCCCTGAACTAGGCTTCAATGACGACGAGTCCGGCGCGCAAATTGTCTTCGGCATTGCAAGGCGGGTTCCTCCTCCAAGTCCTTCATAGAAGATTGTAAACACCAAGAGTAGTGTCCGGCTCTGCAAAATAAGCTTCCACATATTGCCATAGAGAGAATAATATTAACACAAATCAAATCTGCTGACGTATTCCGCAGTGCGTCAACACACTACAGCCAAGTCCTTCACTCAAATCGTTTTCACTTTTCCACCTCAGCGTGTTCTGCGAGGCGGTTTCCTTGGCACGTCTTGTCAAAGCAGAGATTGTGTACCCCCCTTTTACGGGATTCTCATCAATACGGATGTGGGTAACCCAACCGCGCCACTTATCACGGCGCTTGGGAGGCAAGCGAGTTTTACTAGGCAGGTAGGGACGCACAACCGCATCCGCCCATATAAGGGGACAAGGATCCACCTTTTTACCTACGCCTTCTTCCTCCTTTGCCTATCCATCTCCTGCGCACCCGAGCTCCAGCGCCCAAGCCCGCACTTCCCACCTCAACCTTCTCCAGCAATGTCCGGAGTGGGAGTCAAGTGGATGGTCTCCTCCGTCACGGAGGGCAAAATCAAGAAGCTAAGGAAGGCCGGATACCTGTCCAAGGACATCGCGCACCGGCTTCCCAAAGAGGGGCAGCTTCTCCCCACCCCAAGGCCCCATGAGAGGGTAGTATTTCTCCCCCACTTCCTCCGCGGACTGGGTTTTCCACTCCACCCATTTGTCCGGGGGCTCATGTTCTACTACGGCCTGGATTTCCACGATCTGGCTCCGAACTTCATCCTCAACATCTCGGCGTTTATCATCGTGTGCGAGGCTTTTCTCCGCGTCCGCCCCCATTTCCGCCTCTGGCTCAAGACCTTCAACGTCAAGCCCAAGGTGGTGCGTGGCAGCCAGGCGGAGTGCAGAGGCGCCATGGCGGGCAAGATGGCCAACGTCCTATGGTTCGAGGGCTCTTTCGTGGAGACCCTAAAGGGATGGCAATCTGGGTGGTTTTATATCACTGAGCCGCGCGATCCGGAATGGACCGCAGCCCCCGAGTTCTGATCCGGACCCCCCACGCGGCTTATGTCCTGGAAAGAGACAGGCCTGTCGTGGGGTGACGAAAAAGAGGTGACCGGATTGCAAACATGCATCCAGTCCCTGGTGAACAAGCCAGTCCGGCTTGTTGATATAATCCAGGTTATGCTCGTCCGCCGGATCCTCCCGTGCCAACAACAGGATTTTAATATGTGGGAGTTCGACCCGGCGCGGCATCAAACCCTCAGCAGGCTCTTCGACACGACGTACGAAGACGCCTGGAAGATGCTATTCAAGGGCGCCGAGGCTCCCGTATCCGCTTCCGAGGACCGCGGATACAGCTCACAGCGTCACGCTGGCAAGGTAAGCCATCTACACCTTTTACAGGATGTTAAGCTTTTTTCATAGTTTGACTCTATGCGGGATCTAAACTCCCTTACCTTTGACAGGCTTGGCGGGCGATATCCGGACCGATTAACTGTCCGGCTCCGCTGCCCAAAGACCCAGCCCCAGCTTTACTAGTGAAGCTGCTGGTTCCGGCGCCTTATGTGGTGCCGGAGAAGAAGGCCAAGAAGAAGAAGACCACGGGGACTCGAAAGAGTGTCCGCAACATGGTGGTGTCGGACTCGTCATCTGACGAGTCCGAGACGCCCTCCTCCTGCGAGAACGAGGAGGAGGAAGAAGAAAACTCCCCCCCCCATCGGAGGGAGGAGAGAAGAGGAAGGCCGCCCCAACGGGGGAGGCCGAGGGGTCTAGGAAAAGGAAGACCCATCCGCCGGACTACGCCCCCAACGCCGAAGAGGGCAAAGAGGAGTGGCCAAACAGGGCCAAGCATCCGGCGAAATCGTAAGTTCGGATATCAGAGTAACTCATGATGTTCCTTTGTTGCACAGCTTTCCCTAATGTCGAATGTAATTATGCAGTCCGCCCCGGGCCGAATTCAACGAATCGTCGGGCGGCTCCCTGGACTCATCGGACGTGAACTCAGTTCCGCCCGCTGTCTCCCCCCGCACTACAGACGACGCCGAAATGGCGTCGCGACAAGCTCCGGGGCAGGAGGAGGTGGTCCCGGAGGAGCCGCAAGGCAACCTCCCGGACTCCAGGAGTGAAGGGGATAAGGCTCCCCGGGGCTCTCAGTCCGGCTTTATGCCGGACACCGCGCCGGAATCTTCCACAGTTCCGGACCGCGGTAGGCAAACTCCTTCCAAGAGGAGCAAGCCTTCTGAGCCGGTGGCCTCCGTCCAACCGGAGGTGCCAGACAATCTGCTGGAGGTGCTTGACGACGCCTCCATCGATGAGGGGCACCGTACTATTATGAGTACGGTGATCCAGAAGGTTCAGTCCGCCAAGAGCGGACTGACTGAAGCTTGCGCTAGCCTTCTAACAGGCTTCGAGGTAAGTAAAAATATGTAAAAATATTACCGCATAGACAGTAGCCCCTGATGCTCTGTTTGGCGTTCGGAAAGAAAAGCCGAATAGAGGATCTAAATATCGCAGGAGTCTAACAAAAAAGAGTCAATATGCGTATGCAGGCTTCGCTGCTATCCACCACCGCACTGACTGCGGAGGTGGGTGTCCTGAAGCGGGACCTCGAGCGGACCGAGCAAGAGCTCGGCCTTGCCAAGCGGCGGCTCGAGGAGGAAGAAGTTAAGAAATACCTTACATAAAAAGTGCCTATAGAAAGGCTTGATTGAAAAAAGAGTAACAGGATTGTACTGCTTATTGTAGGGGCCACGACTGAGGTGGCGACCCTTAAGCAGGCGCTGTCTGCGGCCGAAAAGAAAACGGCCACGGAGCGCACCGAGCGAGACAGACTTGGGGCTCAGGTCGGCGAGGTGCAGCAAGAGCTTCAGGCTCTCATGAAAAAACATGAGAGTTTGGAGCTGGAGTCAAAGGCGCAAGCATCCGAGCTTGCAACGGCCCTAGAGGCTGCCACGTCTGCCAAGGCCGAAGCCCAAAAGGCCCTCCGAGAGTTGGAGGAGATGAGGAAGATAGCAGCGGGTAAGGCATTCTTTATGCAAAGCAGAAATATAAAAGTGAACTACCTGTTACTTACCCGAATCTGGAGCTCTCCAGGGGCATTCACAGATCTTCCCCGCAGCGTATCCGATGCCGCCGCATTCTACCGAGCTGAAGAGGGCAGCTCGATGGAGAAGGTGTTCTGGTCTCAGTATTCTGAGGCCGGACACCCTGTGCCCTTGAGCGACAAGCTGAAACAGCTGGTCGAGCTCCACAAGGTGGCCGAGAAGGCCATGAAGGGCTTCATAGTTCGGCTATGGCCCGGAGAGGCCCTGCCTGGGAGCTATTTCGGGCTAGTGCGGCGGCTGGTGGAGGCCTGTCCGAGGCTTGAGGTCATCAAGCGCTCCGTCTACATCGAAGGTGCCCGTCGGGCCCTTGCCCGTGCAAAGGTGCACTGGGGTAAGCTGGACGGTGAGAAGCTTGTGAAGGACGGGCCGCCGCCGGGGAAGGAGCATCGCAAGCCCGAGAACTACTACAAGGATGTTCTTGCAGGTGCCCGCCTTGTGGCGGATGAATGTACCAAGGATGTGATATTTGAATGAACTCGCTCGTGTTTATCCTGTGCGCTGAAAACTTGTTCATATGTGCTAAGCAATGCTTATTGAATTTAAAATATTACTTTCTGTGCGGCCGTTTATCAAAATTTGAGAGATGGCCAGTCGTCGGCTTCTGCCCCCGTGCCACTAGTGCTGGGGTGTTCGGGATAAACCTGAGCGCTCTTTTTCCCATAGTTGGATCCTTCGAGGCAGGCGCTCAGCACAACGAACCAGGCAATCGGACTATAATGCTTGAACACTCTAACTTAGCCATAGAACTCTATAATTTTAAATTTCGGCGAAGCCCCTAGTTCGGAAGACCGAGTTCGGGGCGCTATCCACGCCTTGGCTGGACAAAGCCAGCTCCTCGCTCGACGCGGCATAAGCCTTTAGGGACTCGAAAAACCTCTCGAACAGCGACCGGTCTCTCGCCACATCATGACAGTCAGTTTTAGCTTTCTCCACTGAGGTGCTTAACCCAGCTGAACCGGGGCACAATCGCAGTGGTTCTCCTAGTGCTACCTTAGCCGATAGAGCAGAACGTAAGGCACCAAAACATAGGAGCCGGGCAAACCCAACTATTGACCCAAATCATGATTCGGAGCCGATGCATATAGTGCTATAAGTTCGGGGTGCCGCACTTGTGAAAGTGTACGGACTTCTCACACCATTATGAGGGGTACTGAAGCCCCTGGCGTGTTTTCCGTACCATGGTGTACGGGTGCAATCATGTCATTTAATAAACATAAATGTGAAAAGAAGACAATGCAAAAAATAGACAAGAAGCTAAGCATTGTTTATAGAGAGGCTATTTATCAAAGCCGAACGATACAAATAGTGCGATAAGCAAAAGATATTGGACTATTTAGTATGTCCTGACCAGTGGCAGGGCGCGGAATTGTATTTAAAACAGGTATACCGCTCGTAACAGAGACCACCTGGGAGTTCCATAATGCGGCATGGCTTGTCTGCCTCCCTGGATCTTGCATCGTTTGTGCGGCAGTCGAATTGCCGAACAGGTCGTCCGAAGTATGGAGTCCTGAAAGTAAGAAAAAATAAAAAAAAGAATCTGGCAGCCCCTAGTACGTTTTAAGCCGTATTTTGGGCGTGTCTTTATTGTGCCCCTTCCCCTGTGCCCATGGTATTTCAAAGGCGTTGTTATGTACGCGAGGTACTGGTTTCGCTATGTCGCGAAAGCTGGGGTTGGGGCCGCATTGCTACGCTTTCTCAGAGTGGGCCAGGCGGTCCTGCTGTGGGTTACTCCGGGCGCGCTTGGCAGTGTCTGGCTTTTTAATGGCCAGACTGGAGAATTGCCTCAGAAGGCTACTTTGTACCTCCGCTGCGAGAGCCGCCGTATGCTCCTCCGTACGGAGGGAGCGTTCGGTGTTTCCATTGACCGTAATTACTCCTCGAGGGCCTGGCATCTTGAGCTTGAGATATGCGTAGTGCGGCACCACATTGAACTTTGCGAATGCGGTTCGTCCGAGCAGGGCGTGATAGCCACTGCGAAACGGGACTATATCGAAGATTAACTCTTCGCTTCGGAAATTGTCCGGGGATCCGAAGACCACGTCAAGTGTTACTGAGCCTGTACAGTTGGCTTCTACACCTGGAATAACGCCTTTAAAGGTCGTTCTTGTGGGCTTAATCCTTGAGGGATCTATGCCCATTTTCCGCACTGTATCCTGGTAAAGCAGGTTCAGGCTACTGCTGCCATCCATGAGGACTCTTGTGAGATGAAATCCATCGATGATTGGGTCGAGAACCAATGCGGCGAAGCCGCCATGACGGATGCTAGTGGGATGGTCCCTTCGATCAAAGGTGATCGGGCAGGAGGACCATGGGTTGAACTTTGGGGCGACTGGCTCCATCCCATATACGTCCCGTAGCGCACGCTTCCGCTCCCGCTTGGGAATGTGGGTTGCGTACATCATGTTCACCGTCCGCACTTGTGGGGGAAAGCCCTTTTGTCCATTGTTGTTCGGCGGCTTGGGCTCCTCGCCGTCGCTGTGCAGCCCCTTGTCTCTGTTTTCGGCACTTAACTTGCCTGCCTGCTTGAACACCCAACAATCCCTGTTAGTGTGATTGGCTGGCCTTTCGGGGGTGCCATGTTTTTGGCACAAGCGATCGAGTATTCGGTCCAAACTGGACGGGCCCTGAGTATTCTTTTTGAATGGATTTTTCCGCTAACCGGATTTATAGCCTTTGAATCCGGCATTGACTGCCATGTCTTCATTGCTGTCGCTGCTAACGCAGTATTTTTGCTTATTCTGACGTGTCCTGCCACTTTTGTCCTTGGTATCCGAATTACCAGGGTTCTTTGATAAGTTGTTATTGTGAGCTAGCCAGTTGTATTCTCCCGCGCAAAAGCGGGTCATGAGTGTCGTGAGGGCTGCCATGGATTTCGGCTTTTCCTGTCCCAGGTGCCAGGCAAGCCACTCGTCGTGGATGTTATGCTTGAAGGCTGCTAGGGCCTCTGCGTCCGGACAGTCGACTATCTAGTTTTTCTTTGTTAGGAACCGTGTCCAGAATTGTCTGGCCGATTCCTATGGCTGCTGAATTATGTGGCTTAAGTCGTCGGCATCCGGTGGTCGCATGTAAGTGCCCTAGAAGTTGTCGAGGAATGCGGCTTCCAGGTCCTCCCAAGAACCGATTGAGTCTGCTGGCAAGCTGTTAAGCCAATGCCGGGCCGGTCCTTTAAGTTTGAGCGGGAGATATTTGATGGCGTGTAGATCATCGCCGCGTGCCATGTGGATGTGAAGGAGATAATCCTCGATCCATACCGCCGGATCTGTTGTGCCATCGTATGATTCGATGTTTACGGGTTTGAAACCCTCTGGGATTTTATGATCCATTACTTCATTCTTGAAGCATAGCGGGTGTGCGGCGCCTCTGTATTGGGCTATATCACGATGTAGCTCGGAAGAGCTATGTCTATTGTGTTCGGCCTGGCCGGATTTGTTGTATCCGGAGTGAAGATCATTGTCACATGCCGTAGGGCGCCTGCGCGATCCATAGATCGATCTTGTTTGTCTTGCCTTGTCCTCCAGTATGTCTCACAGGTCGGGCGCATTTTCCTGTGCCTTAGTTGAGCGGCGTCGGGGCATGGCTTGGGTGGAGGGCCGAGAGGCCTCTCTGTCGCGGCCGCGAGGTGGCCGGTCTGCCATGTCATGCGCTGGTGATGTAGGTGCTTCCTCCTCTGATCGGGGTAGCGGCCCGCGCTTCGGGTAACTCTTGGAGGGGCGTTCGAGTTCATACTCTTCGGCCACAAGGACTTCAGTCGATCTATCAGCTAGCAAATCTTGGGCAGCTCTAAGTTGTTGCTGTTTTTTCTTGAGGCTGCTTGCCATGGCTAAAAGCCTGCGTTTAAAACGCTCTTGTTCGGTGGGGTCTGATGGAATGACGAATTCGTCGTCATCGAGGCTTGCCTCGTCTTCAGAGGGAGGCGTATAGTTATCGTCCTCGACCTCTCGGTCTGGCGCTCTCTCATGAGGGCTGGCTTCTCCATCTTCCTGTGCCGAATCTTGCTGAGGTGGGTGTTGTTCGGCGCTATCCGGGGTAGTATTATCTCTCGTGCCGGAATCACCATTTTTGCTTTGGCGGGATTTAGAGCGGCGCCGCTGACGCCGGTGCTTTGGCTGTTTCTTGGGGGCGTCATCCCCCACTGTTCCATCGCCATCTCCATCTTTTGGAGTATCCACCATATATATGTCATATGACGAGGTGGCCTTCCAGCGCCCTACAGGTGCTGGTTCCTGTTCGTCTCCTACATCGTCATCCATGCCGTCGATGTCTTCAGAGCCGAAGTCAAGCATGTCGGTTAGATCGTCGACAGTGGCTACAAAGTGGGTGGTGGGTGGGGTTTGAATTTCCTCATCGTCCGTATCCCACCCTAACTGACCGTAGTTCGGCCAGGGCTCTCCTGATAAAGAGAGAGACTTAAGAGAATTCAGGATGTCGCAAAAAGGCAAATGCTCAAAGATATCTGCGGCGGTGAACTCCATTATCGGCGCCCAATCCGATTCGATTGGCAGGGGCGCGGGGGGTTCAGAGTCCGGGGAGGAGTCCGGATCCTCGGAGTCACGGGTCGTGCAGAGTGCTGGGCTAGTGTTCGGCTCGATCGCTTTTGGGATCGCAGCCCCCGAGGTGACGTCCAACCGCTCATCCTCGATTGGCGCAATAGGCTCCGAGTTAGGGGTCGGAACCGATGCGTGTGCGGCCTCCAGGACACTGTCCGAGGGCAGAGCTAGATCATGCCCCTCGAGATAGTGCGGCGCACTTGGCCGTGGCTCGAGTCCGTCGAAGATCGAGTCTCCGCGGATGTCAGCCGTGTAGTTTAAGCTTCCAAACCTGACTTGATGGCCAGGGGCGTAGCTTTCGATCTGCTCCAGGTGGCCGAGCGAATTGGCCCACAGAGCGAAGCCGCCGAAGACGAAGATCTGTCCGGGGAGAAAAGTCTCACCCTGGACCGCATCGTTGTTGATGATCAAAGGAGCCATCGAGCCTACAAGCAACGACACAGAGGAACTCTCAATGAAAGCACCAATGTCAGTGTCAAAACCGGCGGATCTCGGGTAGGGGGTCCCGAACTGTGCGTCTAGGCCGGATGGTAACAGGAGGCAGGCAACACGATGTTTTACCCAGGTTCGGGCCCTCTTGATGGAGGTAAAACCCTACGTCCTGCTTGATTAATATTGATGATATGGGTAGTACAAGAGTAGATCTACCACGAGATCAAGGAGGCTCAACCCTAGAAGCTAGCCTATGGTATGATTGTTGTATATGGAGTTGATTGCCTACGGGCTACAACCCCCCGGTTTATATAGACACCGGATAGGGTTAGGGTTACATGGAGTCGGTTACAATGGTAGGAGATCTTGAATATCCGCATCGCCAAGCTTGCCTTCCACGCCAAGGAAAGTCCCATCCGGACACGGGACGAAGTCTTCAATCTTGAATCTTCATAGTCCACGAGTCGGGCTGAAGGTATAGTCCGGCTACCAGAACACCCCCTAATCCAGGACTCCCTCAATCGTCACAGGCCTGGCATCTTCAGGGTGTTGTAGGCGTAATGTGACGCCGCCATGAACTTGGCCAGTGTTGGGCGGCCAAGGATCCCGTTGTAAGGCAAGGGGATCTTGGCAACATCGAACACAATCCTTTCTGTCCTGTAGTTCAGATCACTCCCAAAAGTCACGGGCAACGTGACCTTTCCCTTTGGTTGACTTCTTCCCGGGTTGACCCCCTAAAACGTGCCCGTCTGTTCGAGGTCTTCATCAGGAATCTGCAATTTCTCGATCACGGCAGGCGAGGTTAAGTTCAGACCGGCCCCGTCATCGACTAGCATCTTTGTCACCTTGAGGTTGCGTATTGTTGGTGAAACCAACAATGGCAAGCACCCGAGTGCAGTAGTGCGATCAGGGTGATCCTCAGTGTCAAAAATGATAGGTGTGCTGGACCACTTCAGCGGCCTTCGGGTATCAAACGACGGTTCCGCCGCTATAACCTCATGCGCCCACTGTTTAAGCTGGCGGTGAGAGGTATGCAGCGAGGTGCCGCCATCGACGCACATGGCCTCTGTAGCTTTCTGAAATTTTTGGTCACCAGACTCATCGTCCTCTTCATGATCATCGTCTTCTGGCTTTTTGTCACGGCCCCGGGCGGGCCTTTCCTGCTGTTTATCTTTTTTGCGACGGCCCGCCTGGCCGTCACGCTTCTTGCCGGACCCCTCAGCACCGTCCCGGCCTTTCTCCTTGTCCCTCCTCTCATATTCAGCCCTCTACTTCTCAGCAAGCAGCTCAACCTGTCGGCAGTTTTGGAGATCATGGCCTTTGGTGCGATGGATCTTGCAGTATTGCTTGTCGAAGTTTCCTGGCTTCTCGGCAGCCGCCAAGGCCTGGCAGGCGACACATCCGGCAATTTCCTTGCCGGGGTCATCTGCCTTGGTTTTCTTGGCAGAGCTGGCGTCGTCAGATCCCTCGATGGCAAGCACAGCTTTACCTTTTCGCTTCCTGTTGCGGCGCCAGCCTTTCTTCGTCGGGGCGGCAGTATCCTCATCTAAGGAGTCGGTTTCCACGCCGGCATCTTCGCCGGGGTACTTCCTTCCCTCTTCAGCTCGGGCACATTTGTCAGCAAGAACATAGAGTTCTGCCACATCTTTCACCTTGTTCATTGCCAGTTCTTCGCGCATCTTGCGGTTACGCACGTTCTGATGGAACGCGCTGATGATGGCGGCAGGGTGAACATCTGGGATATTGTACTGTACCCGGCTGAACCTCTGTATATACTTGCGCAGACTCTCGCCTCCCTTCTGGGGAATGACATGCAAGTCGCTTGCTTGGCCATGGGCTTGGTGACCTCTAGTAAAGGCGCCCACAAACTCATGGCACAAATCCAACCAGGAGGAAATAGAGTCTACCGGCAAGTGCATCAACCACGACATGGAGTTGGGTTTAAGAGCCAATGGAAAGTAATTCGCAAGCACCTTATCGTCGCGGGCTCCGGCGTCTTGCATCGCGATGGTGTAGATGCTGAGGAATTCAGACGGGTGAGTCTTGCCGCTGTACTTTTCACCAACGTCGGGTTTGAAGGTGCGGTGAGTGGGCCACTGGAACTGCCGCAGCTCACGGGTAAAAGCCGGACAGCCTACCTCATAAGGTAGGCCTCCAGGGCTCTCCAGGGCCGGGTGGTTCACAGCAGGCCCTGCTCGCCTATCTGACTGGTGGCGTGCTCCGCGCCGGCGCTCGATAGTGGTTCGAGCGTCTTCATGGGCTCGTTCCCGAAGAACTTGGCGCTGGTCACAGTGGGTCCGCGGGTCAGACGATGCTATGGAGATGGCGTCGCCCGCGACGTCGCGACGAGCCAGGGTCCGCGACGAGCCGGACTTGGTTCGTCTTTGTTGGCCACCGCGACAAGGCTTCGGATAGTGGCTCTCCATTTGTCGAGTTTCCCCGTAGTGGGAGGAAAGTCGAGGAGCAACTGCGCGTGTGCCAGGGCCTCTGCTGGCGTCGGTGGCAGCGAAACCTGCACGGATCGCGACGCGCTTCGACTTCTGACCATGTCAGAAGGAGCTCTATCACGACCCCGCGGTCGCATGCCGTTTTCACCAGCGCCTCGGCAAGTGGGCAGGTCTTCTACGTCCCGGGAGTGGCGCTCGGGGCTCTTCCCGCGGCGACGCCTGGGATCTTCGGCGTGATTACGCCGTTCGTCGCGTGCTGCCTGGGAGGAGCGTGCTGTTGACGCCGGCATGGGAGTCTTAGAGGCCCTCGCGTCTCCTTCGGGCGGGGCGGCGATGACCTTGGAAGGCCCCGCTCCACCCGCGAAGGACTTGGCTCTGCCTTTGGATTTGGCGACGTGTGGCCCGTTACCAGGCGCACAAACATCGCCGCCTCCCGAACTCCGGTTGCTGCGATGGTGTTGGTGTTCGCGAGCAGCGCCCCGGGTCCTCTCTGTGACCGGTCCGCTGCTCGCCCACGTCGGGACGGGATGTCCGGCTTCCGACTGGCCAACCGCCACTGTCGTCTTCTTCTTGGGCGCCATGATGATGAAGAAGCACCGAACTAACTGCTAAAGCCCGATTCTCACAACTGCATTCCCCTACCTGGTGTGCCAAAGATGTCGGTGGGAACGACACCTATGGGATCACAGGAATCCCTACTGTGGTTAGCGGGGCACGGGGTCGTGAGAAGAGCGGATCTAACAGGTAGCACACGGTTCGTTTATCCAGGTTCGGGCCGCGAGGATGCGTAAAACCCTACTCCTGCTTTGGTGGATTGTATATCTGTCTTCTTGAGCTAGCTATGGGGCGTGAGGAGCTCCAAAAAGCTGAATCCCTCTCCTGGTCACCTTGGGCCTCCTTTTATAGAAAAAGGGGTTGCCACAGTGGCACACAGGAGGTGGAAAGGGTAC
Source organism: Triticum urartu (assembly GCF_003073215.2). Lineage (NCBI taxonomy): Eukaryota > Viridiplantae > Streptophyta > Magnoliopsida > Poales > Poaceae > Triticum > Triticum urartu. The sequence continues at coordinate 368,322,020 of NC_053024.1, forward strand.
ATGATGCGAGGTTATCCCTCGCATTACATGACAAGGCACATTTAATGCGTCTTGCTTAGGTGTCCTTGCTTTATCGGGGACGGGGGAGAGATCTGTCTCGTCCGTCGTCGCTCCTTCTTGTGTCGACACGCGCCCTGGCTAGCGATGACTGAGATGCCACGTGGGTAGGCAGGCAGCTGAGTTGGCGCAGTGGTGGGTCTTCACGAAGATCTGCATGCCGCCACGCAGGTGCCTGCCCAGCTGGTTAGGTCGGCAGCTGCATGCATGCGGTGGTGGAGGTTTAGTCGGCGTGGGCCCGATGGTGGCCCTGCGGGTGTCCTCGGAAAGGGCCTTGCCAGGGCCCCGGCAAGGGTTTTGTCGAGGCATCTGCTGTCATCCCTGGCAAAGCGCTTGCCGGGGGCCTTGTGGTCTTCCTCGGCTGGGATCCCGCCAAGGGTTGTCATCTCCTTAGTGCGTATCTGATCTTGAATGTCTTCACAAAGATCTGCATGTCACCACGGGGATGTCTCCCGAATCCTTGCCCTTTAGGGGCAGTGGACTCAATAGTGATTTGCTCCGTAGGCGCGGGACGAGTCGACGCGGCAAGGGTCTTGCCGGGGCTGCTAGAACTGTCTCCCGGCAAGGATCTTGCCGGGGGAGTCCTCTTCGTCCCATTTGCTCTTCGTGGTCTTGGACTTGGCGTCGTTCTAGTTCTCTTGAGCTTCGGTCTTACCCTGGCTCACCTCCCTTGCCTTGCTTGGTGTGGTGGTGCCCGTGGCTCAGACTGCCCGTGCACAGTTATAGGGGTACAAAAAGTGTACCCCTCTTTTTGTACACCGACAAATATCAAGTTGATGAAGGAACGCTAGTGTTGTTGGGATCGTTTGTCGTTGTAGGGCCTGCTGCAGTGTTGTCCAAGTCTTCATACTCATCGGTGTCGCAGGATGAAGAATATGAACTGGCCACCAAGGACGGAACCTTGAACTTCTTGAATTTCTTCGGAGGAGGTGCAGACAAGTCAAAATCTTCCTTGAGACCCATTTTCTTCAGATCTTCTTCACCATATAGATGTGATAAGATAGCCCAGGTGCGACCGAAAACTTCATGGAGGTAGTAATGGTTTTTCTTCACTGCATTATGTGTAGCAGTCATCTTGTGAAGAAGAGAACCAAACTGATGCTTAACCCATTTATGGTTTCGATCCACCTTCTGGTGAAGACTAAGAAGCAGCTCATGGTCAGTCGGCACACGTGGAGCCGTGGCTTGAGGAGTAGACTTGGGTGCATTGGCAGCAGAATCATGAGTGGCAGAGTCATCATTGGTGGAGTAAGATGCAGTTTTGCGAAACTTACCATCCAATGGACGAATGCCTTCATCAATGACAAGAGGTGTATTGCCCTTTTCATCAATTAAAGTAAAAGGCTTCTTGAGAACTTCAATCGGGGGCAAGTAGCTGAGGTGATTCTGAAAATCAGCCTTGTAGTTGAGTGAAGACCTTGTTCTGAGGAATCTCATAATCCAAGGAGCATAAGGCTTCATCTCAAACGGAGGGAGTGCAACATTTGCCAGAGTCCTCATGAAGAAATCATAATAATTGGTTGGAATGTTATGAATGATGTTGAATAGTAGATTCTTCATGATGCCAACTATTTCCTCATCAGATGAGTCGTGGCCTTTGATGGGACTCATTGTCCTCGTCAGAATACGATAGACTGTTCTGGGCACATAGAGTAAGTCCTTTACGATGAATTTGGTCCTTGGGGCTTGACCGGGCTTTAGAGGCTTCATTAACACTTGCATGTAATGAGCAGTGAGTTCAGGTTCTTGGTACAGGCAGCGAGCTCCTTCACTGGGTGGACTGATGGGCAGGGCATGAAGTAATTCAGAGGCCGGTGCCTTATAATGAGTATTATCGGTCATCCAGTCCAAGACCCAGGAGTTGATGTCTTCAGGATCACCTATGATATGCAGTGTAGTGTAGAACTGAAGAATAAGCTCTTCATTCCAATAAACAATGTCAGAGCAAAAGTTGAGGAGGCATGCGTCATGAAGCACACTGAGCACAGGAGTGAAACAAGGCAATGATTCCATGTCCACATGAGGAATATGCTCATGGTATAAGATTTTTTCCTGGTTGAAAAGCAGCGAAGAATAGAAATTGGCCTGGCTGGCAGTCTAGAAGCGCTTCCTCCTAAGATGAGCAGAGTCATAAGGGTTGTAGTCAGTGAAGAATACATGCTCGCCAAAGAAGTCATCAGCCTTGATTTTTGTTTCTTTGAGAAGGGATCCTTTGGCTTGCGGTGAGGAGTGTCAGTCAATTGCATCACAACCTCAGGGATCTCAATCTCAGGTTCCACAGGCTGAGGAATTTCAGGTACTTCTTCAGTGGCAGCCTGGGACTTCAATTCTTCATTTACATGTTCATCAGCACTAGTGGCTGGAATTTCTTCATGGATGGACGGAGTTGCATGAGGTTCTTTAGATCCCATTTGGACTTCAGTAGTTACTAGGGACTGAGGAATTTTTTGAAGAGATGTGAACAGAGGAGAGTTGGGGTGCTGACTTTCCCAAAAGTCATCTTTCATCACTGGAGTAGTGCTTCCAATGTCCACATCGTCTTCTTTAACCATTTCTTCAACGTCGGCCTCTTCAGCAGTGAACTGAGGCATGGGCGATGAGATAATTGGTGTTGAAGGGATTGCATCCACTTCAATTTCTTCATCCAACTGCTCTGACGAAGCAGCAGAAGGATTTTCTTCATCGGATTCACTTGGAATCACATAGTCTTCATCAAAATGAACAAGGTCCTTTTGATGGCATGGTTGAGATAGGAACAACATCAATTGGGTTGGCAAATAAGTTGGTCAATGGCTTCATCTTCTTCGGGGTTGAAGAATCTGATGAAGTTGATGCCTTCCTTTTCTTCACTGCTGCACGCTCTGCACCCTTGGTCTTCTTCACATCTGATGCAGATGGAAGGATCAAAATTGGTGTGGGCGCAGGAGGAGCAGAGGAATTTGGTTGAATTTCTTCAGGCGCAACTGATGCAGTTGCCCTGACGTGTTCACTTTCTTCAGGCACAACACTAGTGGTTGCCCTGGCAGTTTCTTCGGCGGCTGGAATGCAGTCATTAGCCCTGGAATCAGCATTTTGTTCAGCAGCCTGATTGTCATCAACGGTGCTGGCATTTTCTTCGGTAGGCTGAGCAGATGCTTCAGCCTGAGGAATTTCCTATTGCGTTGGGGCTGCAACATTTGAAGTGAAGTTTTCAGCGAGTCTCACAAAACGAACCTTGGCTCCCAGCCAATCAGCATGGTATGCGTCAAATTCATCACTGAGTTTCTTGATCTTAGACTATATATTGATGAGTTCTTCAGTTGTCATAGAGACAACATTTTTTCTTCAGGTAGCGCTCCTTTTTGTACTACGCTTTCTTGATCTGCCTGGCCTTCTCAAACTTCCATTTTTTCTTCTTGTATGAAGTGAGTCAACATATGACTTTGCCCAGGAGTCAGCTTGAAATCAGGCATAGGAGTATTTGGGTCCTTGTGCCATAGGTCAATATACACAAGGATCAACTTTGGATCCAAAAGCAGAGGCACACTTGTGCCCTTGGCTCTAGCGGCCTTGACCTGCCTGTCTCTGATGATTTCTGCAAGTTCATCATCATCAGCTTCGTCTTCATCTGACGGTACTTGAAAACCGACCTGCTTCTTTTGAGGACTTGGTCGAGAGCCTCATCCAGTAGTTGCCTTGGTCTTCAACAGAGTGGACCAGTTGAAGAATGCAGTGGTGCTGAGGAACTAGCAGATGCTCCTGAGGCAATAGAGATGCCCGTCGTCCTTTGGCACGAGGCGATATGCGCAGGTGCTGAAGATTTGGTCGGAGCAGCTGAGAGCTTTGGTGGAGGAGCTGAGGATTTTGGAGTGGGAGCAGCTTGAGGAGTTGGCCGTGAGGGCTTTGAAGAATCTAGCCATGAGGGCATTGCTGAGGAACTGGGCCGAGAGGGCACTGAGGGTGAAGCACTTGGCTTGTGAGAAGGCTTCTTTGGCATGGCCTTCTTTGGCTTGCTTGCAGAGGCCTCAACAGTGGCAGCAGCAGCAGCATAGTCTTCATTGAATTTCCTCACTGCTTCTCTTGCTTGTCTGGCCAACTTGGCCTGGCGCTTGGCCCATTCATTAGGATAATCCTCACCGTGCTTGAGGCTGGTGGGATCTGCTTCTTGGCCAGGTGCCAACGGAGGTCTTGGGCATGGAGGATTGAGATCGAATTTCTTCATGTACTTGGGAGTAACATACATGTACTCCCTCCACTCTCTTCCCCATCTCCTCTCTATTCTTTGAATGCACACTTTGCGCTCATTCTTGGTTTCCTTTCCATGAGTGGCCTCATCAGGAGTGCAATAGTCCTTGTATATGTCATCAGGGATCTCAAAAGCAGTATTGACCTCAGGCCTCTTTCCTCCTTTCTGTGGCTTCTTTCCATCAGGCATTTTCTTCAGATGAGGAATTAGAACAATGGAATTCTCTGAAGATGTATGCAACTTTTCTTCGAGAAACGCTGCAAATGAATTAAGTTGATGAGAACCTAGTGATTCAGCAGCTGACATGAGTACCTGTGAACAGAGTATAGTTGCGAGGAATATGGAGAGGTCATATGCGTTCTCAGAGGTTTTTCAAAAAGGAACAAGTTTGAGGAATTTGACCAGATGAGTCTTGAAGAATTTCACTAAGTGTTCTTTGTCTTAGGTTCTAGAGATATATAGATTGAAAATCCACACATTTGAGGAATCTTGAAGAAAAATATAGCTTTAGAGAAATGAATCAAGAACAGATGACATGTGAGGTGTTCAGTGTGTGATGAATTTGAGGTATAAACACCTTTGAAGATTTTGTAGTTATCAATTGAATCAAAGAGGGCAGTAAAAATAACTTTTAATTACCCTGGACGAAGAACACATCGAACTGAGAGGTGTAGATGTGAAGTTCGTTAGTTCAGATCTTCCACGCCCTAACTTGGCAGAGGAAGACAGCTACGGCGGTGGCGGAGTGAAGAAATCCGCACCTGGCGCGAGTACGACGGCGACGAGGTAGATGCAGTGAAGCTCTTCCTCACCGGCGATGATGAAGTAGCGGTGGCGCTAGGGTTTGAGAAGCTCGATCTGGAGTGAGAACGAGCGGAGTAAAAGTGAAGTGAGGAAGGGAAGGCGTATTTATAGCCACGGAGAAAAAACTGTTCGCCCGAAGAAATTGGACGAACGTGCTTATTCGCTTGACATGTGTCACCCACGTACTGAGAAGTGGAGATCGTGTGAGATCATGGGTGAATGGATAAGTGTTGTCGTGGGATATGGAACGGTTTGAGCGGCAAATCCGAAAATTTAGATAAGATAGGTTTTAAAGTTCCGTTTGCAATTTCTTCAGCTGACAAGGACATAGTGAAGATTTTGAACGAGTTTCAAATAGAACGCACATGAAGAATATGTGAATAGACTGGGTTGAGTTTAGCATAGAGGGGGAAGTGTCCGATCATATTCACTTAGCAGAACAAGCAACTTGAAGAAATAGCAATAAGTGAATGTTGTAGAGGACATAAAATCATATATATATATAGCCCGTCTATTCTAATAATATTATCAGAATTGTTATTCTGATAACACTTCCGCACTGCATGCTCAACGCGAAGGCACTGCACTTTCTTTAGCCAGAGCACTGCATTACAGAGACTAATGAACTTCATGTCGGAAAAAACTGTGCGTAGTGTTTTTTTGGTACTGTTTCTGCTCTAAATTTTTAACCGTTTATCGGAACGAGGCGTGTAATATACCGTTGGAAAGCTACGGATTAGGCGCAACTTCGCCATGTTGAACACTTTTTGAGATTCCCCACGGTTTAAGAGCAGTTTCGAAAACGGTGCAGCCAACAAAGAGTGGCAGCGAGCGTTTTTTCACGTTTTTTTCTAAACCGCTCGTCGCAATGAGGCAAATGATACACCATTGGATAGATATCGTCGAGGTGCATCATTTTCATAACTATTATTTTCTCTAATTCGTTATGGTTTAAGAGCAGTTTCAAATTTACTAAATCGCGGAATTCTGTTTTTTCAAATTTTTTCAAATTTTCGGTACTGTTTTCGCTCCAGTTTTTTAACCGTTTGTCGAAACGAGGCATGTAATATACCATTGAAAAGCTATGGACGAGGCGCAACTTTCATATGTTGAAATGTTTTTTAGATTCCTTATGGTTTTAAGTTAATTTTGAAAAATCATGCGGCTGACGACGAGAGGCAGCGGCCGTTTTTCGCGAAATTTTTATAAACCGCTGGTCAGAATGATTCAAACGATACGCCTTTGGAAAGATATGATGAGGCGCAACACCCAAATCGAATTTGAATTTACCGACATGTGGACATTGTTTTTCGCGACACCCAAATCGACGTGCGTACTTCATCCGACTGAAAACCGCACTACATCGGACGAAAAACTGCACTGCATCAAACGGGTAAGAGAACTGCATGGTTTCTTTTATTCAAACGTAATTTTTTCAAGGACGACAAAATAGAGTGCACTTCACATCGGGTGTAAATGAACCACAACACTATCAAGAAGTTAACCGCATTACTTTTTTTCGCTTTCGTAACAATTTTTTTGCACTTACGAGATGAACAGCATCATACGGCCGACCGCAGTGCTTCAGAATGAAAACAGCACTGCATCGGATGGGCAAGCGAGCTGCATAATTTCTTTTGTCGGACGTTACTTTTCTCATACGAGTTTTTGTTGTTTTTTGTAACTTTTTTTATGAACAAGAGTGGACCGCAGAGACTAGGGCAAATGAACCACATGATATATCAAAGTGAACCGCATTAGCATCTTGTTGTTTCGCTAATATTTTTGCATGTTCATGTTGGGGGCAAGTGAACAACATCACTCTAAAAAGTGAAGCACATCCGAGTACCAAACGCACTGCAAGTGTAGATGTAGTCGACTAAATTCTTATGACACACAAAATAAATTGCACTGAATTCTAAGACACACAAAATAAATTACACTTCATACAGAGGGGTAATAAGCTGCTGCACAAATTAAAGTGAACAGCTTTTTTGCCAAACCTAAAAAAATGCGTATGCACTGCGACGAGAGGACTCTGCACTGCGTCGACAATACCCAAACCTGCACCGAAACACACTCTGCACTGCAAGAGTTTCCTGTACATCCAAAATACCAAAAAAACAACAAAAAATGTTTTTTCTCATGCAATGTAGTTTTCTCCTTTTCTTCCATTTTCCTCATGCAAAACTGTAAGCTGGACTACAGTAACAGCCAAGAGTAAGCCACATTGAAGATTTTGTTTAATTTCTTTGTAAGAGAGAACCAACGCTCCCTTACAAACGTACTGGAACCAAGCTGGCAACGTGCTACAGGAGAGACTCAACCGAATTGAACGGGGGCAGCCACCGAGCTACATCGGGTCCAGAGGCACACTGCACTGCACGCTCGCACACTACCGTACTGCTTTATGTGCGTTCACCCGCAACTGGCGATCTGGGAGTGCGCCTGTGTAATCTGAGGCTGGTCACCATTTTGTGTGCAAAACTGCACTGCTAGGAACTATACTCCACCGAACTAGAGATTAAACACACGGCCAAATCTGAAGAAAAAAACAAAAAATGCATATGTACTGCGCCGAGAGGACAACACACTGCATCAGAAACACCAAAAATACAAAGCACTCGGGTCCCTTGTTGGCCCCAGCACCAGCGCCAGCAAACTTTGCTAGGCAAACCGGACTACACGCCGCGGCTGGAGCTGCCGACGCCGGGGAGCTGCACTGAATCACGTTGGCGACCGAACCACGTCCAGAACAGAGAGGAGGCGGTGACCGAACCAGGGCGCATTAGAGAAGGGTGGCGCGGGGATCTGGGCTGGCGCGAAGAGAGGCGACGCGGGGAGTTGGGCTGGTGGTGCGGTCAGCCGAGGCCGCACCGACCGGCGACAGAGGGAGGCCATAGGTAGAAGTAGGGGACGGAAGGGAGGGTACTGCAGTGCCGCGCCATCTTCAGGTCAGCTCGCTAGAGGGGAGCGGATGCAGGAGAGTTCGTCAGAGGGGGTGGGAAGCAGTAGAGATCGCCGGCAGGTAGGGGGAGAACAAGAGCTCGCCCGGGGAATGGGGGACCCACGCCATGCAGCCAGAGGAGCTGAATCTCGGGACGGAGGTAGGCGCTCTTGGCCCAAATTCGACGACCACCGGGGAGGGAGGTCACATGGAGGCGCCTAGATCTGACGGCAGCCTGGGGAGGTACTAGCGGCGGGGATGCCCATCGCCTCGTCATGCTTGGGATGAAGAAGAGAGCGGCGCCACGCCGCCAAAGGAACTACACACGCGCTCTCCGTGAACTACATACGCGGGAGCAGCTGTGGAGTGCAGGGCGTCTAAGGAGATCTCACCGGAGGAACTCAACGTCCGTGGTCCGGCGGTCGGGGGGCTGCCGAATCCATGGACGGAGAGCCAACGGAGCCATCGGAGTTCCGTCTCCCTGTTCAAACCCCCGACAGTCGGTCGTCGCAGGAGGCCATTTGGAGGGGAGACAAGGTCGTGACGGCCCTCCTCGGCAGTGGATCGGTTGCGTGCTCTTCCGGATCTGGGCAGCACACGAACTGAGGCAACACCGATGAGGTTCGGTGAGGGATGCGGCGACTAGGAGAGGCGCGTTGGGCCGGCCGTGGGCAGGGGAAAAGGAAGCGGATCCAGGGGTGGCGGCGATTCTAGGAGGAAGAGGAGGTGCGGCAGCCCTGACAGGCAGGAAGAGGTCGCACGGCGCCCCGGCTGGGAGGAAGAGGAGCTGGAGGTGGTGCGGCGGCGCGGGGCGGGAGGTGGTGCGGCGGCGGAGGAAGGTGGTGTGGCGGCGTGGGGTAGGATCCAGGGGGCGGCGTGGAGTGGGAGCAATGTGGGAGAGAGGTGGGGGTTGACCGGGAAAAGGTGGGTTAAGTGGGGGAGGGGCACGGGGAGAGAGGGGAGTTGGTGGTTAGTTTGTAGCTTCGGGTGGGCGACGGGTGTTAGCAGAATAAGGCAGAAGTGTTATTAGAATAAGGCCTTAAGGGTGTTATCATAATAGACCCACCCTATATATATTTATATATATATAGCCAATGAAGAAAAACGACGGAAATGGTGAAGACAATGCAAATTGAAAAACTGAGGAATTTCAAAGAACTAAGGAAAAAACTCAATTGAAGATTTTCAACATTTTGTGGTGGCGTGACCCACCGTATAAGAATGATGATTTTAGACACCGCGTACAATTGTCGTAGGGTTCTGAGAATCAAATTCTTCGTTAATTTCTTCACACTTAGAGTGTTAGTCTTCATTGATTTAACAAAAACGTTTCTTCATGTGTTGCACATCTAAGTCATCAATTTTGCATAAGTGTTAGGATGGGTGTCCTTTTCAAAGAACATTCGAAGATTCTAGGATATTTAGCTCACACTGCAACTTGCTAAATCTCTTCTCATCCAAGGGCTTAGTGAAGATATCGGTTAGCTGTTCTTCAGTCTTTACATGCTCAATAGAGATTTCGCCCTTCAACACGTGATCACGAAGAAAATGATGACGAATCTGAATGTGCTTTGTCTTTGAGTGCTGAACCAGGTTATGAGCAATCTTGATGGCACTCTCATTGTCACAGTAGAGTGGCACATTCTTCACATTGACGCCGTAGTCCTTGAGAGTTTGCTTCATCCATAGCAGTTGAGCACAGCAAGAACTAGCAGCAATGTACTCAGCTTCAGCAGTAGACAGTGATACGCAGTTCTGTTTCTTCGAGGACCAACAGACCAAAGATCGTCCGAGGAAATTGCATGTGCCAGATGTTGACTTGCGATCCACACAATAACCAGCATAGTCAGAGTCTAAAAATCCAATGAGATCAAAAGCCGAGCCCTTGGGGTACCATAATCCAAGTGTTGGTGTGTGAGCTAGATATCGAAGAATATGCTTCACAGCTGTATGGTGTGATTCCTTCGGTGTAGCTTGAAATCGGGCACACATGCAAACACTAAGAATAATATCTGGCCTAGATGCACATAGGTACAATAAAGAACCAACCATGGAGCGGTATACCTTTTGATCGAAGTCGATACCATTTTCATCAGTGCATAGATGGTCATTTGTGGGCATAGGGATTTTGACTCCTTTGCAATCTTGCATGCCGAATTTCTTCAGTACATCCTTGAGATATTTCTCCTGAGATATGAATATGCCATTGCACTATTGATGAATCTGAATACCTAAGAACAATTTCAATTCTCCCATCATAGGCATTTGATATTCTTCACTCATCATATAGGCAAAATCATCAGTATAACGTTGGTCAGTACAGCCAAAGATAATATCATCAACATATATTTGGCACACAAACAATTCACCATCATAAGATTTAGTGAAAAGAGTTGGATCAAGTGAACCGGGTTTGAAGCCTTTCTTCATGAGGAATTCCTTCGAAGTATCATACCACGCTCGTGGGGCCTGCTTGAGGCCATAGAGGGCCTTATTGAGTCTGAAGACTTTGTCAGGATGCTTTGGATCTTCAAAACCTGGGGGTTGAGAAACATATACTTCTTCCTCAAGCTTACCATTGAGGAACGCACTTTTCACATCCATTTGATATAAAGTGATATCATGATGGTTAGCATAAGCAAGTAATATGTGAATAGCTTCAAGTCTAGCAATAGGTGCAAAAGTTTCATCGAAATCAATTCCTTTAACCTGTGTGTAGCCTTGAGCTACAAGCCGTGCCTTATTCCTCATCACAAGGCCATTTTCATCTTGCTTGTTGCGGTAGATCCACATTGTGCCAATGATATTGTGGTTGCGAGGATCTGGACGTTTGACTAATTCCCAAACGTTGTTGAGCTCGAATTGATGTAATTCCTCTTACATAGCTTGAATCCACTCAGGCTACAGAAATGCTTCATCTACCTTTGTGGGCTCTGTGATAGAGACGAAAGCCAAGTGCCCACAAAAGTTAGATAAACGTGAAGCTCTTGAGTGTGTGAGAGGACCTGGAATGTTGATGTCGCTGATGATTTTCTCAATTTGCACTTCATTTGCACGCGAGGATGAGCGGGTTGACGTTGAGGAATTTGATCAGCATTTTCTTCAGCACCACTATCCTTAGGTGCATTAGCATGACGTTCTTCATGCTCTGGAATAACTTCTTCAGTTGATTCTTTAGTAGGAATGACATCCTCTGTAGCCTTGAACTTAATAGATTCCTCAGGAGGTATTTCATCTGTCATGGGAGGTAGGTGCTCTCTTTGCGAGCCATTAGTCTCATCAAACCGCACATCTACAGTTTCAACAACCATGTGATGATAGGTGTTGAAGACTCTGTAGGTGTGCGAGTCCTTACCATAACCGAGCATAAAACCTTCATGTGCTTTCGGTGCAAATTTAGAACTGTGATGAGGATCTCTAATCCAACATTTAGCACCGAAGACTTTGAAATAACTCACATTGGGTTTCATGACAGTGAGAAGTTCATATGTTGTCTTCTTGAAGAATTTGTGAAGATATACCTTGTTGATGATGTGGCACGCAGTATCAATTGCCTCAGGCCAGAAGCGAGGAGGCGTCTTGCACTCATCAAGCATAGTGCGGGCCATCTCAACAAGAGTCATGTTCTTGCTCTCCATGAAGCCATTTTGCTGAGGAGTATAAGGAGAAGATAACTCATGAGTAATACCAAGTTCATCAAGATAGTCATCAAGGCCAGTGTTCTTGAACTCAGTTCCATTATCACTCCTGATGTGCTTGATCTTCACACCAAAGTTGGATGAAGCCCTCGTGGAAAATCGTTTGAAGACTTCCTGCACTTCAGTTTTGTAAGTGATAATATGGACCCATGTATATCGAGAGTAATCATCAACAATGACAAAGCCATATAAAGATGCAGCATTGGTAAATGTGGCATAGTGAGTAGGGCCAAAGAGATCCATGTGAAGCAATTCAAATGGTCGAGTAGTAGTCATGATAGTCTTTGCTGGATGCTTGGCCTTGGTCATCTTTCCAGCTTCACAGGCTCCGCATAAGTGATCCTTGAGGAATTTGACATTTTCAATGCCAATGACATGCTTCTTCTTCGCGAGCGTATGCAGATTCCTCATGCCAGCATGAACAAGTCATCGATGCCATAGCCAGCCTTCTGAAGCTTTTGCAAGAAGACATGTAGCAGATTGTGGTCCTGTAGAGAAATCAACAATATACAAATCTCCTCACCTAAAGCCTTCGAAGACTTTGGAATTGTCAGCTTCCATGATCACAACACAAAGATACTTGCCAAAGACAACAACCATATCAAGATCACAAAGCATTGAGACAGGCATGAGGTTGAACCCTAAGGACTCGACACGCATGACTTTGTCCATGTGTCGATCCTTTGAGATTGCAACCTTACCTAGACCCAATACCTTACTTTTGCCTTTGTCAGCGTAGGTGATATGCTTCAGATGTGATGGAGATAAAGCAATGTCTATCAATAAGCTCCTGTCACCAGTCATGTGATTTGTACATCCACTATCGAGGACCCACTCAGTGGCTTTGGGTTGATCATCCTGCAGATGAATTAGTGCAACTTACGAACTCATATACTTCACCAATGAAGAATATGGTATCAATTTCATCAGATCAATTTAATCAAGCAATAAAAACAGGTAAAGCAGAATGAGGATGCGAGAAATGAAAATTCATTTCTTCATGAATAGCTTGCGTCCTTTCAAGCATATTCAGGTCTCCAGCAAATTCTTCAGACGATTAAGTTCGTCTGGAGACCTGGCCCTGCATAAGAGATTAGTTCTTTTTCTTCACCACCCACATCTTAAGGGGTGGCAAAGAGTTCATCATTCTGCGAGCTCCATAAGAGAAAGGTGGCACAGACGCCAATCCACTTCGTTTCACATAAGAGGGGTTAGGATAAGCATAAGAGTAGGCAGAGAAATTCTTTGAGGACTTATGGACATAATGATTTGAAGAATATTGCACATATCCATAATCCTTAGATCTTCCCTGTGAAACAGACGGGTTAGCACGATGATGTTCATATGAGGACTTTGATCCTTTTGAGGAATTTGATCCATGAGAGGAGTTTGGTCTGTATGAGGACTTAGATCCATATGAAGAATTTGGTCCATATGAAGAATTTGATCTGGGGTTCCTATTCTTCACAGGTGGTGTCATGATGACATTCACATGAAGATTTTCAAGGCACCTTTTGGGAACCCAGATTTTCTTCATAGGAGGGCCGTTCCTGCAGTTAGTGCCAACATATCTAGCAAATACTTCACCATTCTGATTTTTAAACAGTTTATAGTTAGAGTCAATGGACTCATCACAAGAATATGAAGATTCACATGTAATGCCAGATAAAGTAGATGGATCCACTGAAGGTCCCTTTGCAGCAACCCATGAGGTTTTGGGATACTGCTCAGGTTTCTAGTAGGTCCCATCAGCATTGATTTTCCTCTCAAAGGCAATACCCTCTTTCCTAGGGTTCATGTTGATGATCTGCTTTTTAAGCACGTCACAAAGATCCTGATGCCCTTTGAGGCTTTTGTACATGCCTGTCATATACAATTCCTTCAACCTTGCATCATCAGTGATACTAGCAATGTCCTCAGATGAGGAATTAGTGATAGTAGAGGCAGTTGAAGAATTTGCAGCAATGGAAGTATTTGAGCATTCAGGTGAAGAATTAGCAGTTTCATGTTCAATGCACTTCAAACATGGAGGAACAAATTCATCCTGAGTAGCGCTGATCTGTTGAGCAAGTAATGAATCATGCTCCTTCTGAAGATCTTCATAACTCACTCTTAGCTTCTCAAGATCTTGCTTTCTTTGAAGAAATTCATAAGGAAGCTTCTCATGATCAGTTAGGAGAGTGTTATGATGAGCTTGAAGATTGTCAAACTTGGACTGAAGTCTTTGAAGATTTTCAGTCAAGATTTTAGTGCGATCCATTTCCTAGCCCAACATATCATCACTTTTATCTAGCATATTTTGAACCTTTTCAAGAGCCTTTCGCAGTTTCACAGCAATCTTAGCAAGTTTAGAATAGCTGGGTTTGAGGTTTTCATCAGATTCATCCTCACTAGATTTAGAGGAGGGATATTTGAGTACCTTTGAGCCTTTTGCCATGAAGCAATAGGTGGGAGCTTAGTCCTCATCGCCGTCATCAGTAGTGTTGGGGAGGTCCTTTTCTTTAGAGTTGAAGATGGACGTGCTGACGAACACGGTAGCGAGGGCTAGGCTCGCCACACCAGAGTCTGACTCCTCAGATTCCTCCTCTTCCTCATTTTCCTCAGATTCAGCCTTAGAATCCATTTCCTTGCCAATGAATGCTCGAGCCTTCTTGGAGCTGCTCTTCTTGTGAGATGAGTACCTTGAGGGTCTTGATGACGAGGACTTTGAAGATTTCTTCTTCTTCTTTGAATCATCATAACTGTAATCCTTGTACTTCTTCTTCGATTCCTTTTCCCACTGAGGACAATCTTGAATGTAGTGTCCAGATTTTTTACATTTATGGCAGAGTCTCTTCTTGTAATCATGGGATGAGGAATCTGATCTCAAGTCACCACCTCTTGAGGATTTACCAAAACGACCACATCTTTAGAACTTTTGAAACTTCCTCATGAGCATTGCTAGCTCCTGGCTCAGTTCTTTAGGGTCACCAAGGCTGCTGTCAGAATCTTCACCATCAGATTCGGATATTGCCTCGGCCTTTAGAGCCCGTGATCTACCATAACTTGGTCCATAGAGATCTCTCTTCTCAGCAAGCTGCAACTCATGAGTGTTTAGTCTCTCGAGGATATCAGTGGGATCAAGTGACTTATAGTCTCCATGTTCTTGTATCATCAATGCCAAGGTATCAAATGAGGAATCAAGAGATCTCAGCAATTTCTTCACCACCTCATGGTCGGTGATGTCAGCGGCACCAAGTGCTTGAAGCTCATTTGAGATGTCAGTGAGGCGATCGAAGGTTTGCTAAACATTTTCGTTGTCGAGTCTTTTGAAGCGGTTGAAGAGATTTTGAAGAACGTCAACTCGAGAGTCATGCTGTGTTAAGACTCCCTCATTAACCTTGGACAGCCTGTCCCAAATAAGCTTAGCTGTCTCTAGAGCACTCACTCTGCCATACTGCCCTTTGCTCAAATGGCCACATATGATATTCTTCGCTTCAGAGTCGAGTTGCTTGAATCTCTTCACATCAGCAGCATTGATGGTGGGAGTGACAGAGGGAACACCATTCTCCACAACATACCAGATATCGTTATCAATTGCCTCAAGATGCATGCGCATCTTATTCTTCCAGTAGGGGTAGTCCGTCCCATCGAAGGTAGGACACCCAGCAGAGACCTTGATCATACCTGTGGTTGACATAACCAAAACTCCAGGCGGTTAAACCAAAATCACACAGAACAAAGGAGTACCTTGCTCTGATACCAATTGAAAGTGCGTTATATTAACTAGAGGGGGGTGAGTAGGCGATTTTTATGAATTCTTCATTGAGGAATTTCAGGGTGAGGAAATTCCTGGGTGAAGAACTACTTGCAGTAGAATAAGTACTCAGAAGTAAACATAACAGTGCATGAGCATAGTCTTCATGATGAAATGAAAACAAGCACAGAGTACAGAAAGCGTAAACACAGGATAATACAGTATAAGACAAACAGACTGAAGAAATTGAACTGAGGAAATTGAGAAACTCTTTAGTCAAAGTCTTCAAACAGATATGAACAAGCACTCAACACATAAATGAGGAAATGGAAGGGTTGAGGAAATGGAACCAGGTAGCTTGGTGAAGACAATGATTTGGTAGACCAGTTCCAACTGCTGTGACAGTTGTACGTCTGGTTAGGGCGGCTAGGTATTTAAACCTAAGGACACACAGTCCCGGACACCCAGTTCTGAACACGCAGTTCAGAACACTTAGTCCTCACCGTATTCCCCTTGAGCTGAGGTCACACAGACCTCGCGCAATCACTCGTGGTAAGTCTTCAGGTAACTTCCAAACCTTCACAAACTTGGTCACTCGGCGATCCACAATTTCCTCTTGGATGCTCTAGACCATGATGCCTAACCGTATGGAAGATGCACAGTCTTCAAAGGTAACAAGTGTTGCATCCATGCAGGATCAATCTCTTCAGTGATGCTCAATCACTTCCGGTTTTTAGGTGTTAGTGTTTGGTTTTGGGTTTTCCTCACTTGATGATTTTCGCTCAAAGTCCTTGGGGTATGGGATGCTCTCAAATGACAAGTGTCAGTTTCTCTCGGAGCTGCCAACCAGCTAGTGGTTGTAGGGGGCACCTATTTATAGCCTAGGGAGCAGCCCGCCATGATAAGACATAAATGCCCTTCAATGATATGACCGTTAGGTGGGAAGATATTTTGGGACAGCTGGCACGTAGCATAGCAACGGTCAGAAATTTTACTATCAAATTCCTCAAGGCTATCATGTTCCTCACTTGTAGGCAATCCGCACTAGCGAATTCCTAACTCCTCGGTCAGAACAAATTCCTCAGAGACCAGAAGAACTTCGTCTCTGTCACTGAAGAAATAGACTGAACTGCATGAGATTTCCAATGGCTTCACTTGAAGGGATTGGTAGGTGTAGGATTTTGAGTTAAGCATCACATTGAAACTTTTCCTTAGTTTTTCCTCGAGCCCCTTTAACAGCATGGTGTTTCCTATGACTCAAGAAAGAGAAAATGAAACTACGAGAACAAAAGTCTTCATGCTTCATTTTCCTCGAATGAATACCAAGTCTTCAGGATTGCACCAATTTCTTCATCTTCAAAGTCTTCAGAAATCCAAAGTATTCAGTCGAAGAACTTCATTTTTAGGGGTCGACTTTCTCTGTAAATATCAAACTCCTCATAGACTTATGGACCTGTCTACACTCATAAACACATTAGTCCCTTAACCTATAAATCTTCAATACACCAAAATCACTAAGGGGCACTAGATGCACTTACATTTGTCTTCAATAGTCCAAAACCACTATGGGGGCACTTGATGCACCTAGAGTCTTCATGCCATGAGTTGCCATCATCGCCGACCTCTTCATCTTGGTTGCCATTGTTGGGGAACGTAGCATGCATTTTAAAAAAAATCGTATGCTCACACAAGATCTATCTAGGAGATGCATAGCAAAGAGAGGGGTTGAGTGTGTCCACGTACCCTCGTAGACCGAAAGCGGAAGCGTTTGACAATGCGGTTGATGTAGTCAAACTTCTTCTCGTTCCGATCGATCAAGCACCGAGCGTACGACACCTCCAAGTTCTGCACACGTTCACCTCGATGATGTCCCTCGAACTATTGATCCAGCAAAGTGTCGAGGGAGAGTTCCGTCAGCACGACGGCGTGGTGACGGTGATGGAGAAGTGATCAACGCAGGGCTTCGCCTAAGCACTACGAAGATATGACCGAAAGCGTAAACTGTGGAGGGTGCGCCGCACACGGCTAACAATTGTTGGTGTGTGTTCTAGTGGTGCCCCCCTTCATATATATAGGTTGGAGGGGAGGAGAGGAAGCCAAGGGGGCGCCCCAAGTAGGACGAATCCTACTTGGGGTCCTCCCAATTCGGCCTGCCCCCTTTCCTATTCCTATTCAGAGTAGGAAGGGAAGAGGGGGAAGGGGAAATCCTATTCCCTTTTTCCTTTCCTCCTTCCCCTTTTCTACTCCAATTTGGCCAGCCCATATGGGAGGGGTGCACAGGCGCCTTAGGGGCTGTATGTCCCCCTCTTGCCCCATTAAGGCCCATGTAGTTGCCGGGGGGATGCCCAGAACCCCTTCCAATGACCAGATATGCACCTGGTACCCCCGGAACATGGTGTCCGAATATCATCGTCCAATATATGAATATTTACCTCTCGACCATTTCGAGACTCCTCGTCTTGTCCATGATCTCATCCGGGACTCCGAACAACACTCGGTCACCAAATCACATAACTCATATAATACAAAAATCGTAATCGAATGTTAAGCATGCGGACCCTACGAGTTCAAGAACTATGTAGACATGACCGAGACACCTCTCCGGTCAATAACCAACAGAGGAACATGGATGATCATATTGGTTTCCACATATTCTACAAAGATATTTATTGGCCATACCGTAATGACAACATACGTTATTCCCTTTGTCATCGGTATGTTACTTGCCCGAGATTCGATTGTCGGTATCTCCATACCTAGTTCAATCTCGTTACCAGCAAGTCTATTTACTCGTTCCGTAATGCATCATCCCAACCCATTAGTCACATTTCTTGCAAGGCTTATTATGATGTGCATTACCAAGAGGGCCCAGAGATACCTCTCCGATACTCGGAGTGACAAATCCTAATCTCGATCTATGCCAACCCAACAAACACCTTCGGAGATACCTGTAGAGCATCTTTATAATCACCCAGTTACGTTGTGACATTTGATAGCACACAAGGTATTCCTCCGATATCTGGGAGTTGCATAATCTCATAGTCAAAGGAATATGTATATGACATGAAGAAAGCAATAGCAATAAAACTTAACGATCATTATGCTAAGCTAACGGATGGGTCTTGTCCATCACATCATTCTCCTAATGATGTGATCCCTTTAATCAAATGACAACACATGTCTACGGTTAGGAAACTAACCATCTTTGATTAACGAGCTAGTCTAGTAGAGGCTTACTAGGGACACAGTGTTTTGTCTATGTATCCACACATGTATCAAGTTTCCGATTAATACAATTCTAGCATGAATAATAAAAATTTGTCATGATATAAGGAAATATAAAATAACAACTTTATTATTGCCTCTAGGGCATATTTCCTTCAGTCTCCCACTTGCACTAGAGTCAATAATCTAGTTCACATTGCCATGTGATTTAACACCAATAGTTCACATCTTTATGTGATTAATACCCATAGCTCACATCGCCATGTGACCAACACCCAAAGGGTTTACTAGAGTCAATAATCTAGTTCACATCGCTCTGTGATTAACACCCAAAGAGTACTAAGGTGTGATCATGTTTTGCTTGTGAGAGAAGTTTAGTCAACGGGTCTGCCACATTCAAATTCGTATGTATTTTGCAAATTTTCTGTGTTTATAATGCTCTGCACAGAGCTACCCTAGCTACTTTCTCCCACTTTCAATATGTATCCAAATCGAGACTCAGAGTCATCTAGATTATTGTCAAAGCTTGCATCGACGTAACTCTTTATGACAAACTCTTTATCATTATCACCTCCATAACCGAGAAATATTTCCTTAGTCCTCTTAGGTAACTAAGGATAACTTTGACCGTTGTACAGTGATCCACTCCTGGATCACTATCGTACCCCCTTTCCAAACTCATGGTAAGGTACACAATAGGTCTGGTACACAGCATAGCATAATTTATAGAACCTATGGCTGAGGCATAGGGAATGACTTTCATTCTCTCTATATATTCTATCGTGGTCGGGTTATTGAGTCTTACTCAACTTCACACCTTGTAACACAGGTAAGAACCCTTTCTTTGACTGATCCATTCTGAACTTCTTCAAAATGTTGTCAAGGTATGTGCTTTGTGAAAGTCCTATCAAGTGTCTAGATATATCTCTATAGATCTTCATGCTCAATATATAAGCAGCTTTACCGAGGTCTTTTATTGAAAAAAAATTATTCAAGTATCCTTTTATGCTATCCAGAAATTCTATATCATTCCGGATCAACAATATGTCATCCAGATATAATATCAAAAATGCTACAGAACTCCCACTCACTTCCTCGTAAATACAGGCTTCTCTGAAAGTCTGTATAAAACCATATACTTTGATCACATCATCAAAGCATATATTCCAACTCCAAGATGCTTGCACCAGTCCATAAATCGATCGGTGGAGCTTGCACACTTTGTTAGCACCTTTAGGATCGAAAAAACCTTCTGGTTGCATCATATACAACTCTTCTTTAAGATATCCATTAAGGAATGCAGTTTTGACATCCATTTGCCAGATTTCATAAAATGCGGCAATTGCTAACATGATTCGGACAGACTTAAGCATCACTACGAGTGAGAAAATCTCATCGTAGTCAACACCTTGAACTTGTCGAAAACATTGTTGTGACAAGTCGAGCTTTGTAGATAGTAACACTATCATCAACGTCTATCTTCCTCCTGAAGATCCATTTATTCTCAATGGCTTGCCGATCATCGGGCAAGTCCACCAAAGTCCACACTTTGTTCTCATATATGAATCCTATCTCAGATTTCATGGCCTAAAGCCATTTATCAAAATCTGGGCTCATCATCGCTTCCTCATAGTTCGTAGGTTCGTCATGGTCTAGTAACATGACTTCCAGAACAGGATTACCGTACCACTCTGGTTGACCTACGAGGTTCGGTAGTAACTTTATCTGAAGTTTCATGATCATTATCATTAGCTTCCTCTTTAGTTGGTGTAGGCATCACTAGAACTAATTTCTGTGATGAGCTACTTTCCAATTCGAGAGAAGGTACAATTACCTCATCAAGTTCTACTTTCCTACCACTCACTTCTTTGAGAGAAACTCCTTCTCTAGAAAGGATCCATTATTAGCAACAAAAATCTTACCTTCGGATCTGTGATAGAAGGTGTACCCAACAGTTTCCTTTGGCTATCCTATGAAGACGCACTTCTTCGATTTGGGTTCGAACTTATCAGTTCGAAACCTTTCACATAAGCTTCGCAACCCCAAACTTTAAGAAACGACATCTTTGGTTTCTTGCCAAACCATAGTTCACACGTGTCATCTCAACGGATTTAGATGGTGCCCTATTTGACGTGAATGCAGCTGTCTCTAATGCATAACCCCAAAACGATAGTGGTAAATCGGTAAGAGACATCATAGATCGCACCATATCTAATAAAGTGCGGTTACAATGTTCGGACACACCATTACACTATGGTGTTCCAGGTGGCGTGAGTTGTGAAACTATTACACATTGTTTTAAATGAAGGCCAAACTCATAACTCAAATATTCGCCTCTGCAATTAGATTGTAAATACTTTATTTTGTTGTTACGATGATTCTCCACTTCACTCTAAAATTCTTTGAACTTTTCAAATGTTTTAGACTTGTGTTTCATTAAGTAGATATACCCACATCTGCTCAAATCATCTATGAAGGTCAGAAAATAACGATACCCGCCGTGAGCCTCTGCACTCATTGGACCACATACATCGGTATGTATTATTTCCAATAAGTCAGTGGCTCGCTCTATTGTTCCGGAAAATGGAGTTTTAGTCATCTTGCCGATGAGGCATGGTTTGCAAGCATCAAATGATTCATAATCAAGTGATTCCAAAAGTCCATCCACATGGAGTTTCTTCATGCGCTTTACACCAATATGATCTAAACGGCAGTGCCACAAATATGTTGCACTATCATTATCAAATTTGCATCTTTTGGCATCAATATTATGAATATGGGTATCACTATGATCGAGATTCAATAAACCATTTACACTAGTTGTATGACCATAGAAGGTTTCATTCATGTAAATAGAACAACAATTATTATCTGACTTAAATGAATAACCGTATTTGCAATAAACATGATCCAATCATATTCATGCTCAACACAAACACCAAATAACATTTATTTAGGTTCAACACTAATCCCGAAGGTAGAGGGAGTGTGCGATGGTGATCTTATCAACCTAGGAATCACTTCCAACACACATTGTCACCTCGCCCTTAACTAGTCTTTGTTCATTTTGCAACTCCTGGTTTGAGTTACTAATCTTAGCAACTAAAACGATATCAAATACCCTGGGGTTACTATGAACACTAGTAAAGTACACATCAATAAAATGTATATCAAATATACCTTTGTTCACTTTGCCATCCTTCTTATCCGCCAAGTATTTGGGGTAGTTCTGCTTCCAGTGACCATTCCCTTTGAAGTAGAAGCACTTAGTTTCAGGCTTAGGTCTAGCTTTGGGTTTCTTCATGGGAGTGGCAACTTGCTTGTCATTCTTCTTGAAGTTCCTTTCTTTTCCTTTGCCCTTTTTCTTGAAATTAGTGGTCTTGTCAACCATCAACACTTGATGCTTTTTCTTGATTTCTACCTTCGCAGTTTTTAGTATCGCGAAGAGCTCGGGAAACATTTTCATCATCCCTTGCATATTATAGTTCATCACGAAGTTCTAGTAACTTGGTGAGAGTGACTAGAGAACTCTGTCAATCACTATCTTATCTGGAAGATTAACTCCCACTTGATTCAAGCGATTGTACTACCCAGACATTCTGAGTACATGCTCACTGGCTGAGCCATTCTCCTCCATCTTGTAGGCAAAGTACTCGTCAGAGGTATCAAACCTCTCGACATGGGCATGAGTCTGAAATACCAATTTCAACTCTTGGAACATCTCATATGCTCTGTGGCATTCATAACATTTTTGAAGTCCCGGTTCTAATTCGTAAATCATGGTGCACTAAACTATCAAGTAGTCATCATGTTGTGTTGTCAAACGTTCATAACTTCTTCATTCGCTCCCGTAATAGGTATGTCACCTAGCGGTGCATCAAGGACATAATTCTTCTATGCAGCAATGAGGATAATCCTCAGATCAAGGACCCAGTCCGCATCATTGCTACTATAATCTTTCAACTTAGTTTTCCATAGGAACATATCAAAATAAAACAGGGGAGCAATACGCGAGCTATTGATCTATAACGCAGATATGCAAATACTATCAGGACTAAGTTCATGATAAATTAAGTTCAATTAATCATATTACTTAAGAACTCCCACTTAGATAGACATACCTCGAGTCATCTAAATGATCACGTGATCCATATAAACTAAACCATGTCTGATCATCACGTGAGATGCGATAGTTTTGAATGGTGAACATCTCTATGTTGATCATATCTACTATATGATTCATGTTCGACCTTTCGGTCTCCAGTGTTCCGAGGCCATGTCTATATATGCTAGGCTCGTCAAGTTTAACCCAAGTATTCCGCATGTGCAAAATTTTCTTGCACCCGTTGTATGTGAACGTAGAGCTTATCACATCCAATCATCACGTGGTGTCTCGGCATGATGAACTGTCACAACGGTGCATACTCAGGGAGAACACTTATACCTCGAAATTTTAGTGAGGGGTCATCTTATAATGCTACCCGCCAAACTAAGCAAAATAAGATGCATAAAAGATAAACATCACATGCAATCAAAATATGTGACATGATATGGCCATCATCATCTTGTGCCTTTGATCTCCATCTCCAAAGCACCGTCATGATCTCCATCGTCACCGGCTTGACACCTTGATCTCCATCGTAGCGTCGTGGTCGTCTCGCGAACTATTGTTTCTACAACTATCGCTAACGCATAGTGATAAAGTAAAGTAATTACATGGAGTTTGCATTTCATACAATAAAGCGACAACCATAAGGCTCCTGCTGTCGGTGTTAAAACTGGCTGATCTCGGGTAGGGGGTCCTGAACTGTGCATCTGAGGATCAAAGGTAACAAGTGAAAAGGAGGACATGATGTTTACCCAGGTTCGGGCCCTCTTAATGGAGGTAAAACCCTACATCCTGCTTGATTGTATTTAATGAGTATAGGGGTTACAAGAGTTAATCTACCTCGATATTGTAATGGCTAAACCCTAGATGTCTAGCCTATATGAGTTCTGATGGCCTCTACGGACTAAACCCTCCAGTTTATATAGACACCGGAGGGGCCTAGGGTTGTACAGAGTCGGTTTACAGAGAAAGGAAATTGTACATCCGGACATTAATCTTGCCATCCACGCATAAGAGAGTCCTACTTGGACACGGGGGAAGGTCTTCTACCTTGTATCTTCACGGCCCATCAGTCTGGCCCATATCAAATAGCCCAGACACCCGATGACCCCTTAGTCCAGGACTCCCTCAGTAGCCCTTGAACCAGTCTTCAATGACGATGTGTTCGGCCCGCAGATTGTCTTCGGCATTGCAAGGTGGGTTCCTTCTCCACATACAAAGTAGTCTTCTGAATGAGAGAACTATATCCGGCTCTGTATAATAGTCACAACTCTAAACCACAAGGATATAATACTTAATAAGGCATATCTACTGACAGCTTTTTCGGCGAAACATCATGTCTGGCCTTTTTATTATTTCGAACCGTTTTTTGGCCTCCCGCTTCGCGCTTCGAGGTGCAGCCTCTATTGACCGTCTTGTCAAAATAGAGATCGTGCCCCCTTATTACAGGATTTTCATCAATACGCGTTTGGGTAATCCAACCGTGCCATGCGCACGACTCCTTGGGAATAGGCGAGTTTTAAGGCTAGTGGGGGGTGTTTGATATTCACTGCCTATATAAGCAGATAAAGATCCATCTTTTTTACCCCATGTCTTCTTCCTTCCTCAGCCTTCCCATCCTCGAGCTTCAGCGCCCAAGCTTCAACCCTTCCCACCGCCCAACCCTTCCAGCCATGGCCGGATCCAGCTTGCAGGGCAAGTGGATGGCTTCCTCCATCACGGAGAGGAACGTCAAGGAACTACGGGAAGTGGGGTACTTGGCCATGAACATCGCACATCGGCTCCCTGCCAAAAAGTAGATCATCCCTACTCTGGAGCCCAATGAGAGGGTGGTGTGTATCCCCCACTTCCTCCGCGGACTAGGATTTCCCCTCCACCCTTTCGTCTGTAGCCTCATGTTCTATTATGGGCTAGATTTCCACAATCTAGCCCCAAATTCCTTTCTCCACATTTCAGCGTTCATTGTCGTGTGCGAGGCGCTCCTCCGCATTCCCCCCTACTTTGGCCTATGACTTAACATCTTCAACATGAAGCCGAAAGTGGTCGACAGGAAACATGCGGACTGCGGCGGCGCCATGGTGAGCAAGCTCCCCAACGTCACCTGGCCCAAGGGGTCCTTTGTAGAGACCATGAAGAGATGGCAACAGGAGTGGTTCTACATCACTGAACCTCGTGGTACCACATGGGCCGCCACTCCTGAGTTTAAATCCGGACCTCCAATGCAGCTTGCATCGTGGATTAACAAGGGCCTAGATTGGGCGTCGTCCGATGAGGTGATGATGCTACAAAAGCACATCAAGAACATGATGGAGAAGAACACCAGTCTCGCTGGTGATCCAGGTGATGCTTTTTCGCCGGATTCTCCCCTGCCAGCACCGGCCTCTCCACATGTGGCAGTTCAATCCAGCTGGCCCTCGGACCCTACAACGATTCTTCGGCACGAGACGCAAAGTGATCTGGAAGCTGCTTTTCAAGGCCCAGAAGTCGTGGCCGGAGACGACCGGAGACATCGGCCTCGACTGCGCTCATCCGGCCACCCCAGTAAGTTTTCTGATTTCTGACCATAACTTCAACATGTAAATCAAAGGGTATGTTGAGCCTTCCATTCTTCCCTCAGGGCTGGACAAAGAAGGCGGAGCGGATCCAGTGTCTGGCTCCGCTACCCGAAGACCCAGCCATTCCTCTGCTAACGAGGATGCTGGTCCCGACGCCATACTAGGCGCCGGAGAAGAAGGCCAAGAAGAAAGGCAAGGAGGCCAAAAGTGGCCTCCGCCGTAAAGGTACTTCGGACACTACGTCTGGAGATACCGAAGCTCCCTCCCCCAATGAGGGAGATGAACACGAGGAGGAGGAGGAGGAGGAGGAGAGCAATTCTCCCCTTAAGGGGGGAGAAAAAAAGGGTGGCCTCTACAGACCCAGGAGCGGAGGCGTCCAAGAGGGAGAAAATAACCTGCTCAGATGGTTCGGATTCGGATGCCGAAGCCCTCCCTGAATGGCGCCCCAGGTCGAAGCCCCTGGCCGCATCGTAAGTACCTAAGGACACTATACGTATGTCTAGTTTTTTTGATTGTAGGTCTAACATATTTGTGTTGAGTGGATCAATCCGGCCCGTGATCTTCCCCGATCATCATCTTCATGGAATTCGTTGGAGCTAGGGATAGTGGAGAGCGAGACGCCTCCGCGAGCCTCCCCGCCAACCGCTATGGACGACATCGGAGTGTTGTCCCGAAAAGCCACTCCAGGCCATGGAGAGGTGCAGGAGGCCATCCAGATGGCGCCAGAGGGTAACACCTCGGCTGCCAGGAACATGGGGGAACCAACTCCTATGGAAACTGACGACGGGGTCCATGACCAATCTGGCCCCCAGCCGAAGACCGTTTAGGAGACCAGTACGGCTCTAGAATCGAGTAGACAACCCCCTTCGAAGGAGGGGGAGCACCGACTCCACCGGTAACCTCCATCATTCTGGAGGTGCCAGACTGTCGAATTTCGGGTTCCGGCAGACCCTTGAGGTTTGAACACTGGGGTGCGCGCGGAGATCTCTCCCCTACCGATCCACGTCCAATCTCCTCGCGTGATCTAAGCTGGAAACAACGAACAACAAAAGGGACACGAGGTTTATACTGGTTCGGGCCACCGTTGTGGTGTAATACCCTACTCCAGTGTGTGGTGTGGTGGATTGCCTCTGGGGCTGACGATGAACAGTACAAGGGAAGAACAGCCTCGCGAGAGGTGTTCTTGAGCTGGTGCGATGAACTGCTTGGGTGAGTTCAGTCGCCTCTCTCTCTCTCTGATGGGGTTCTATCAGATCGCTCCCCCTGTCCTTCCCCTGTCTCCCTACTCTGTGGTAGCTAGCTCTATTTATAGAGGCCCTGGGCCTCTCCCCAAATAATGAGCAGGAAGGGTGCCAACAATTGGCCATTTTGAAGGGGAAGATCTAGTACAAGTTATCCTGACCAAAGGTGGTCTTCGGCTGCCAAAAGCACTGGTGATGACGCCGTCTTGGGCTCCACGGTGACCTCCATCCTGCCGCTCTGCTGGTCTTGGTCTCGTTGCACCGGAATGGTAACCTTTGCCCGATGCCTTGGCCTGTGCTTGCCCCCTTTGCACCAAAGGGGAAACAAGGACACTGCGCAGGCTGGTGCCCACCTGGTCTCGATCGTCATGTCTTGCGTCACGGGCTCCTCGCGAGGTACCCCTGCCTTGATCTCTCCGCCTCCTCGTGAGCCTGCCTGATGAGGCTCCCTGTGAGGAAGCTTTCTATCGTCCGCCCCGCAAGGCTTGGCCCCTCGCGAGGGTCTTGAGCTTGAGCTGATGAAGATGGGCCGCGCTGGGCCCCCACTTGAGCCACGCCGCAGGCCGCAGGTAGGCAAGTCTGGGGACCCCCGTACCTAGAATGCTGACGGTAGCCCGCGGGCCCAAGGCGCGCCCGGGCTTGACCTAGCAGGGAAGCGAAGGGGCAAGCGTGAAGCGCCGCAGGCCCAAAAAGCCTGCGACCTTGGGCGCCGCGTGGAGATTGATTGGACATGGGCGTCTGCGCTTCCCCATGACGCCTTGTTGTGCGCCCAGCTAAGCGGACCCGCAGTTGCACACAGTTGTTCCTCCTTTCCGCTGCTCGCTCGCCTCCTACCTGTCCTTCCTCTTCGAGCTCCAGCCTCCGCTGCCAACCCGGCTCGAGTTCTTCCCTCTCTTCACCGCCATGGCGCCGACGAAGAAAGGAAGGGGAAAGAAGACCGCGCCTTCGCCCCGCACACCTCCGGCGGCGGGCCCTGCCGTTGCTCGGTCGATCATACTCAATCCAAAAGCTTTGAACAAGGTCCGCTCCGCCCTTGCCACGATCTTCAATGAGTGCGGCAGGACCACAGTCTGGCCTGCGTCCCATGCCTCCCTTGATAGGATCATCATGGAGGTCCGATTCTTCGCCGATGCCCTATGGGCGGGTCTGGTTCCCCCCCTTTTCTGCCTTCTTCAATGTGGTGCTCTCCCATTATCAGATCCGCATGATGCACCTCGGACCGGAGTCCATTACTCTTCTGGTTGTCTTTTCTTTTGTTTGTGAGGCGATGATAGGCATTCCTCCTTTCGTTGCCCTATTGCGCCACTTCTTTTCCTTGTGCCTGAGCGACCCCACTCAGTGCTCAGGGTGTGTGAGCTTCTTCGCCGTGCCAGAGACGGCCGCTTCAGGGATCGACTTCGGCCTTCCTTCTCCTGAAGCCAGGTTCAAAGAGCGGTGGTTGTACGTGGACGTCGGAGTGCCCAATCCTTTGCTCTCGCACCCGACCTCGCCTGCTGTTCCCAACCCAGGCTGGGATCATGAGGTGCTCGTGAGCCCCCGGCTCGCCTTCGTCTGGCGCTGCTTTCAGAGTTTGAGGGTGCTCAATGTGTCAGCGCCCAAGGTGGTGAAGGAGTTCCTCCAATGTCGCATTGCTCCTCTCCAATGCCACTCTCGCCGGATGTGGGACTTTGCGGGGCATAGAGACCGCATGCGGCTTCAGGAGGAGGACTTGGCGCCTGAAGTGCTGCGGTTGGTGCTCAGGGTCTTGACTGGCGATCCATCCAGAGGAAGCCTTCGGAGCAATGGTGTCCTCTTGTATCTTTGCTCCGGCAGGGCCAATTTTGTGAGGCAGATGCCCAGCTTCGACGAGTGGGGACTGCACCCGGCTGGCCTCGCAGGGCCCCGCGAGAACCCAGCCGTCGTGGTTGCTTCCCCTGCCGCCCACAACGGTCCTTCCTCGGTCGACAGGGCGGGGAGACGAGCACCGGCGGGAGTTGAGGCGGCCGATGTCGAGGTGCCGACGCCGCGAGAAGCCTCGAAGGCGGCATCTCCCGAGGCCCGCCCTGGAGCGGTGGTGTAACACCCTCGATGCGACTATAGCTCCCACGTGTCGAGGCACGACTTAGAGACATAATCGCATTGAAGGCATATGTCGAAAGTTAGGCAATCATCACAACATCCCATGTAATATAGATAATAAAAGGGGAGGTAACATAGTTGGCTTACACTCGCCACGTCAATCAAGTATATAAAATAGCATTACATCATCCAAACACTCATGGCCCGACTACGGCGCCAAAATAAAAGATAACCCAACATGTGACACAGTCCCGATCACCCCAACTGGGCACCACTACTGATCATCAGGAAAGGAAACATAGTATCGTAAAGAGTCCTCGTCGTACTCCCACTTGAGCTCAAGCGCGTCACCTGGAGCGGAACCATCAGGCCCTGCATCTGGTTTGGAAGTAATCTGTGAGCCACAGGGACTCAGCAATCTCGCACCCTCGCGATCAAGACTATTTAAGCTTAATAGGTAAGGCAAGGTAAATATGTGGAGCTGCAGCAAGCGACTAGCATATATGATGGCTAACCTATTCGCAAAAGAGAGCGAGAAGAGGAGGCAAAGCACGGTCGAACAACTAGGGGGTAACCTACGGCAAGCATTACTCCAACATCGTGTTCACTTCCTGGACTCCGCCGAGAAGAGACCATCACGGTAACTCACACGGTTGATTCATTTTAATTAAGTTAAGGTTCAAGTTATCTACAACCGGACATTAACAAATTCCCATCTGCCCATAACCGCGGGCATGGCTTTCGAAAGTTCAAATCCCTGCAAGGGAGTCCCAACTTAGCCCATGACAAGCTCTCACGGTCAACGAAGGAATAGACCTCCTCCCGAGACATTCCGATCAGACTCGGTACCTCGATTCTTCAAGACACTTCGACAGGTTAAAACAAATCCAGCAACACCACCCAGATGTGCCGACAAATCCCAATAGGAGCTGCACATATCTCATTCTCTGGGCACACCGGATGAGCAAGACATCGGGTAGGCCAGCCCAGAGTTGCCCCTGGTAGCCCCAGACATCGCTCGGTTGGACCAACACTCAGAGGAGCACTGGCCCGGGGGGGGCTAAAATAAGATGACCCTCGGGCTCCAGAAACCCAAGGGAAAAAGAGGCTAGGTGGAAAATGGTAAAACCAAGGTTGGGCATTGCTGGAAAAGCTTTAATCAAGACGAACTATCAAGGGGTTCCCATTATAACCCAACCGCGTAAGGAACGCAACAATCCGGGAACATAACACCGATATGACGGAAACTAGGGCGGCAAGAGTGGAACAAAACACTAGGCGAGAGGCCGAGCCTTCCACCCTTTACCAAGTATATAGATGCATTAATATAACATGGCAATATAATGATATCCCAACAAATAAATAGTGTTCCAACAAGGAACGGTCTCCAATCTTCACCTACAACTAGCAACGCTATAAGAGGGGCTGAGCAAAGCGGTAACATAGCCAATCAATGGTTTGCTAGGACATGGTAGGTTAGAGGTTTGACATGGCAATTTGGGAGGCTTGAAAGCAAGTGGTAGGCATCGTATCATAGGCATAGCAAAAAGAGCGAGCATCTAGCAAAGCAAAGATAGTAGTGATTTCGAGGGTATGATCATCTTGCCTGCAAAGTTGTCAGAGTTGACTGGATCCTCGAAAGCAAACTCAACGGGCTCCTCGTTAGCGAACTCGTCTCCCGGCTCTACCCAAACAAGACAAACAAGCAAACGGAACACAATCAACCACGTGCAAGGCTCAAACAATATGATGCAAGGATGGTATGCTATGCGGGATGCGATGCGGGATGCATATGCAAGATGTGAAAGGGAATGCATGAACCTGGCCTCAACTTGGAAATCCAAGTGTGCCACTGGAAAGATGAGATGAAATCGCTTCAAAACGATATAAAGAATGCCGAAATCGGAGTTACGGTTTGGAAATGGCAAGCAATTCAAATATGGCCACGTTCTGCGATTTACAGCAAGTAGCCATCTAAATGCAATAAGATGAACATGCTACAGCACCCAAACATGGCATAAAAATACATGGCAGGAATGCATTCATGGAGCTTAACAAAAGTCTAGCACTGAGCTACGGCCAAATCATCCATTAACAGGTTCAAACAAGCATGGCAAAAATGCATTTGACAAACAGATCTCAGACTTAGTGAAATTAACACTTGTCTGGAATTTCAGATCAGATAGCACTCTTCAGAGCAACAAAACTACATGCTACAGGACCTGAACATGGCAAAGTAAAGCATGGAATGGAGCTACTCAAAGAGCTTAACAAAAGTCCCTTAGTGACCTTGAGCCAAAAGGGATCAGAAAATACAATTGCAAGCATGTGAACATGGCAAAAACATAATCAGATCACAGACTTAGTGAAAACTGGAGCATGCTGAAAACAGATATCAATTAGGCATGTTTACGAGCTCGATGCACTCACTACAGAGAAAGTCATGACAATCTAAGCATACACCCATCAAGAATACACAAAATACAAGCTAGACATGGCAAGAACAATACCATGGCATGCACGGATCAACTACAACATCCCCGGCAAAATCGCTAACAAGTAGACAATCTGCCCAGATTCACAAAATGACAAAAGTAGAGCTCGATTGACTCAAGATAGGGTGCTCGATAATTGCAAACAAAGACATGGATGGATAGAGAACTACAAGATTAACAAAACATCCTTACTGATCATCCTCAAAAGAGGCACGAATCATTAGGAAACAACATGAACATATAGCCATATGAGATAAACAGGTCAAGGACTTAGTGGAAATGCTAAGTCCCTGAAATCAGCATTAACAAGTGCCTCACTTTGCAAGCTTGTGCTAGTCACCACACACATCACAAAAATACATGGGTTGCACCTCTGGAAAGATGGCAAAACCCTTAACAAAACATATGTACAGCACCAGGGCATATCATGCACACAATAAACATGGCAAAAATGACAAATATCTAAATGGAGAAGCAGATCTGACAATTATCTCAAATAGCATTCTTCTAACAGCATTTCGGGCATCAAGATGAACTCAAATTGTAGCGACCCGACCCGAATGGATCAAGTCTCTGTGCTTAAGTGTCATCCCTGGATCGGTATGCTGACACACACAGTACTCGAAGGATTTATAACAGAGGTAAATCACATGTATAAAGTAACGTAAATACTATTACCTCAATCCAAATAGCGGAAGCAACAAGGTTGTGGATTCCCATCAACACCAACGGCAAAGTTGAGTGTAGAAATCGTAACCCTAACGTATCACTTACTCGTCGTAAGAAACCTGCAACATGAGATGTTGCAGCCCGAAACGGGTCAGTACATTGAATGTACTGGCAAATTCACACCATAGAGAATGATGAACAATGGCTATCACTACATGCATATTTGGCTGGTGGAAAAGCTCTATGGTTATAAGGTTTTTGCGTAAAGCCAATTTTTCCCTACTGCAAAGGAATACATTTTAATTAACTATCATGGTGGTTGTTGAACATTGAGAATGGTTGACAGCATTCTCAATCCCAATTAAGTAACATCATTAAACCCAACAATATTCATTTAAAGTAACATGATGAGATCAACAGGATAATCCAAGAACTAGATACTCAAGATGTCCATAACCGGGGACCCGGCTAATCATGATTAGTTTATACACTCTGCAGAGGTTTGCGCACTTTTCCCCACAAGACTCGATCGCCTCCGTTTGATTTCTCGCACTACAGGGTGTTTGAGAAACGGATGACCGAGACATAGTCTTTCAGAAGCGCTAGCACCTTACGATTGGGTAGACCGTACCACCTACATCCCCTACATCTGCTAGTCTACCACGGTAAGAGTTCGCACAACTTAGTCAACTATGCCAGAGCCCATAATGGCTTGTGGCTGCACACGGAAGTTTCTAGTAAGAATAATCTCATGATCCCTTTGAGCCTGGGTGGCGGTCCAAAAGAAAACAGGCAAGTCCTGGTAACCCCAGGTGCCTCAATCCACCCAGATGTGTGTTAGGTTGCCACCTTAGATAAACCATTAATTAACAATCTCACATTTGTCATGGATATCACTCACCCAATCCACGTCTACTAGCATAGCATGGCATAATAAGCAAACGTAGAAGTAACTCCCAAAGGTTTGATAATAAACAGGTAATAGGTACTACCTCATGTACTTCCCATCCCACAGTTTAATTAGATCCTAACCATGCAATGTGTGAGGATTGATCTAATGCAATAAAACTGGGTTGCAGAAAAGGTATGATCAAAGTGTGAACTTGCCTGCAATGTTGATGAAGATGATTCGCACTCAAAACTCTTGATAGCTCTACTCGTCACACTCCGTCAATCTATCATAAGCAAGTAATAGAACCACACATAAGCAATCACTCAAAAGATCAGAAAGAACGAAGAAGACGATTCGGAAACATCAAAACCAAGCAAATAACTCTTGCAACAAAAAACAATTTCTAACAGTACCAAAATTATATGAATTTGGCCTTATTAGAACGTTTAGGTCAAGAGCTTCAATTTGCAAAAAGAATCAACTCAAACGGAGCTACGAAACTCAAGTTATGATCAAATGAAGTTTGAATTCAAATCTGATCTAATTCAAATTTTAAAC
This sequence comes from Triticum urartu, assembly GCF_003073215.2. Lineage (NCBI taxonomy): Eukaryota > Viridiplantae > Streptophyta > Magnoliopsida > Poales > Poaceae > Triticum > Triticum urartu. Next base: position 368,355,288 of record NC_053024.1, read on the forward strand.
TTTTCAAAAACATGTTTAAGTTGTTTATCCGGATAGAGGGGATCACAACGAAGACGTGGGCATTGGTTTCGTTGGATTTGGACTAACGAGCAAAAAGTTACGAGTGTTTGAAGTTCAGGGACTAAACTATAAAGAAAACTCCTCACATATAAGTCCCTGGCCGAAATTAAAATAGAAAAAGAAAAAGGCTAAATTGCAAACGTTCGTTACCGAACGCTAACGGATGGATTCGTTCGCTCCGAAGGGATAGACAGCGAACGTTCTCTGTATAGGACTAACCACAAAAAAAACGATCTAAAAGAAAAACCGAAGAAAACCGGATCGGGTTTTTTTTTGCGGGTTTTACCGGTTCGCGACGGGTTGGCGGTTTTCGGAGAGAAAACCGGTGGCGGCGATGGCGTTCTCCGGCGAGACAGGACGGTGGCAGCGGCTCGGGTCCGGCCGGGGCGGCGGCTCCGGTCGTCCAGGAGGGCGGCAAAGGGGTTGGGGAAGGGCGGCGCGGCGAGGCGAGGCGGATGGTGGCGTCGGCGGTGGTCCGCGGGGCAGGACGGAGCGGGGCGGCGGCGGTGGATCTCGCCGGCGGCGGCGGGATGCGGCGCAAGGGCGGCGTGGAGAGAGAGGCGGCGGCGGCCTATTTATTGGGGCGGGGCGGAGCGCCTTGGGCGAGGGGCCATGGAGAGGCGGCGGCGCAACGGACTCCGGGGAGGAGTCCCGGTCGGGGACGACGGGCGAGGCGGTGCGGAGCTGGGCCTTGGCCTGGCTTCGGCTGGGCCGGCCCAGTTGGTGAGGGGATTTTTTTTCAGAGAACTAAAATAATAAAAACAAATTAACTAAAAATATTATATAGGCATATAATATATCAAAATTTTCAGAAAAAGATTTTCTACACGGTGAACATTTTTATAACTTCAAATAAAATCCACACAAATTTAGATAAATCAAAGAGTGCTACTGGTCTATTAAAATTCAACAAAAATCCTTTTAAAAATACCAAAATGATTTCAAATTAATTTTTCTCCAATTTTCTACTGTAGGGAATCATGTTACCCTAATTTCCATATATTTTATTTTTGGAGAAAAATAATTTGAATAAAACTCAAATAACTCCAAAGTGAAAATAAATTCAAAAGAACTTTTGAATTTAATTCTTGAAACTCCCAACTCATATTTCCTATAATTTGAAGAAGTCATTTTATCTTCTCTCGTGAAAATCATTGAGTTGCATAAATTTCCAGGTTCGAAAATATTTTCAAATGAAATTCAAATATTTTCAACACCCCTTGTCATTTAAATAAATGGAAGAAGTCATGTCATCTTCTCTCCGGGGTTTTGTATTTGAAAAGAATTTGAATTCACGAAGATCGGAAAACAAATATGAAAGTTTGGGAAAGTCCTTTTATTCCCTCTCATTTAACTTTCAAAAGTTTCGAATTCGCTCACTTTCAGACAATCAATCAAACAATCAGTCAAATCTATCTATTTATTATAACATTCCAAAATTTAGAATTTTGGAATGTTACACAAATGAAAATGATGCAATGGAATGAAATGATGTACTCTCTGAGACGAACATTTTGATATGCTATATGCCCCAAATGGAGTTACGGATGCAAAGTTACGGCACGATGAACATGGCAATATGAACTAGGGTTTCGGGAGAAAGACAACCCTAGACGAGATCCAGATCTGGATCTGGCGCGTTTCCCGAGGTTGGCCGGAGTGAGCTCGCCGGAGTTTGCCGGCCGGAGTGGAAGGCGGGGACGGCGTCGAGGGAGAGGAGGAGGAGGAGGCCGGAGCCGTGCGGCGGCGCGGTGGCAGCGTCCGCGGCGAGGGGCGGCGGCGAGGCCCGGCCGTGGTGGCCGGAGTGATGCTCGGCGATGACCGGGCCGGGGCTCGCCGGCAGCCGGGGCGGCGCTCGCCGGGCGCGGGGACAAAGGCGGCGCGGGGCGCGCGGCGAGGGAGCCGGGCGGCGGGCGAGGCAACGGGCCTCGGGGGCCCCTCCTGGGCCTCTCGGGACGGCGATGTGGGGCGGCCGGCGGGCGAGTGGCGCGGTGCCACGTGGCAGCGGCGGGCGGATCGGACGTGTCCGGCTCGTCCGAACGTGTCCGGCGGCGGCGGAGATCCGATTTTTAGGGTTTGGGAGAAGGGATTCGCGAATGCGGAGGAGGGGGTCTTTATATAGAGGTAGAGGGAGCTAGGAGAGTCCAAATGAGGTGCGGTTTTCGGCCACGCGATCGTGATCGAACGCTCTAGATGATGGAGAGGGTTTTGGTGGGTTTTGGGCCAACTTGGAGGGGTGTTGGGCTGCAACACACATGAGGCCTTTTCGGTCCCTCGGTTAACCGTTGGAGCATCAAACGAAGTCCAAATGGTACGGAACTTGACAGGCGGTCTACCGGTAGAAAACCAAGGCCGCTTGGCAAGTCTCGGTCCAATCCGGAAATGTTTAATCCCCACACACGAAAGAAAGGTAGAAATGACCACCGGAGGAGAACGAAGCGCCGGAATGCAAAAAGGACAACGGGGAAAATGCTCGAATGCATGAGATGAACACGTATGCAAATGCAATGCACATGATGACATGATATGAGATGCATGACAACGACAACAACACATGGAGACAAAAACCCGAACCCGAGAAAATAAAATAACTTAACGCCGAAAATGGCAAGAGTTGGAGTACATATTGGGAAAGTCATATCCGGGGTGTTACAGGCGGCAGGTGCGGAGTCGCGGCCTGTGGTTCCTGAGGCCGGGCCTCCCGAGGCCCCAGCCGTTGCTCGTGAGGCGACGCCTGACGACGCCCCCCAGGCTGACTCCTCCAGCGCTGATCATCTTGACGCCTCTTCCGCACCAGAGGCCAACCCCTGTGCCGAGCGCTTAGGTCGGTTCCGCATAGACTTCGAGGCCCTCCGCAAGAGGAAGGAGGCCTTGGGTGGCAACGACCGCCCTAGCCGCTTGTTGAAGTGTAGGAAGTACTTTGCCATGGACGAGTAAGTCTTCTTCTTTCCTTGCTCATTTACTTTGCTATCCCTGCGACTGATTGTGGCCCTTTTAGGCCCTGCCCTACGAAACTCGCTGAGTCAGCCCAGGAGCCATCCCCCCAAGCTTCGCCTTCTCCGCTGGCCCTGGGCTCGCCGAGCTCGAGCGGCACCCCTGCCGCCAGACCGGTTGGTGGAGTGGTCCGTTCCATAGGGCACCTCGAGCCTGCGCGCCCGCTGTCCTTTCTTCATGAGTCCTCCTGGGGCACATCCGGCTTGCCCCGCGCTCCTCCTCTGATCATAGATGGTTAATGGCTGAAGTCTGTCTTTGGCTCCTCCTCCGTGGGTGGACTGACGCCAGGCCGGATTCCCAGAGAGGTCCGTTCAGCAATGGCTAGGCCGCCAGCCCCAAGCCCCACGCCGGGAGGGGGCTTGCCGCCTCGGGGCCCTCCGCATGCTCCGGTGGAAGAGGGTGATGCGGAAGACGTGCTCAGGCACGCTCGGGAGCGACGCGAACTTTGTGAAGAGTTCCTCCAGAGGGCGGCGGATGCAGTGAGCCGGATCGGGGCAGAGCTTGCTGACGAGGATGCGCGCCTTGAGGCCGAAGGTTCGTGCCTTGCTGAGGAGAGGCGCAAACTAAAGGTAGTCGTCGCCCTCGCATGTCACCAACGAGATCTTGACAATGTGAAGGCTGAAGCGTTGCTGGTAGGTTCGCAGGAGACCTGCTCCCAGGCCGTCGAGGAGGCTCGGGAAGCAGACCGGCGGTGCAAGGATGCAGAGGAGCGTGCATGGGAGCTCCACGCCTGGAGCAACTCCCTGGAGCAGCAAGTGGAACTGCGCCAGGCGGCCCTTGAGTCGATGGAGGGGGCCTCTGTTGACCGGGCGGAGCTTCTGAAGCGCGAGGAGGCGCTGACGCTAGAGGCCGCCGAGCGCAATCTTGACCATGAGCGGTTCGAGATGAGGGAGCGCCTGGTGGCCCGGGCAGAGGATGACGTTGTCACGCGCGAAGCCCGGGCCCAGGAAGAAGTCGATCGCCGCGTGGCGGAGGCTCGCTCGGCCTTCGAGCGTGAATACGAGACGAGGTTGGGGCTGATCAGGTCCAAGGCCGAGGGCAGGACCGCAGCCCTCAGGGCCAAACTGGACGAAGTGACGCGGCGTGCAGACTCGTCCGCAACCGCCCTCAGCGCAGCATAGGCGGAGCTGTCCTCTTCCCGGGCCGAGCAGCTTCTTCTCCAATAGAGGGTTGATGACGCCGAGGCCATCGCGCAGTGGAATGAGGACGAGATCCGTCGGCGGTAGGTTCTGGAGCATGAGCATGCCCCCATGCTCCAAACGCTCAGAGCGAGGGCCAACACAGCTTTGAGCAACATCTGCGAGGCTGCCGCTACGGAGCCGCACGAGGTCAACTACGCCGGCAACCTTCAGTTTTTCACCAATGTGGTGACGCTTTTGGAGAACCGCTCTGAGAGGTCCCGTTGGCTTGTCGAAGAGAGGAGCCAAGCCTTGCTCGGGCGTGCCTTCTCCCGCGTCTTCAGCTATCTGCTGGGCAGGGACCCACACTTCAACTTCGACGCTGCCATCGCACCCGTGCCCATAGCCGTCCGAGGCGACCTGGCGCGATGGGCGGAGGACAATGTGGACGCCCTCGTCAGGGCCTTTGCGTCTGATGATGACGCCGTGGTCATGGCCGCCAATGGAGGCGGCGTTGTGTACGAGCCTGGCACTGACGGAGATGCTAGCGGCGGCGGCGACAATGTCAGCGATGCCAACAATGCTTCCAAGGATGCCCCAGAAGACGCGGTGAGTGATATGTCCAACTGACCGCATGTCACTGCTGTTTATCCTGCACGAAGAAGGTCCGGGCTTGGCCCTGAAGAATGTAAGAGCATTTTGGGAGGGGAAGCCCCTCATGTAAAGGTTTGCAATTAGTACCCTGGTAAGCATAACGTTGCATGTGAACTTAGCCGCTGGCCCGGTGATGGGTCAGCTGACTTGTGTACCTTCCGACCCCGACGAGTCCCGAGCGGGCCTGCGGGGGCCGCCGCACCTCGGGTGTCTTCTGATTAACTTCTAGATTCCGCGATGAAAACCTCCGGAAAGTGTACGGTAACTGCGGTCCTGGTTGTAAACGTGCCTGGCCCGGCCCGGCTCACGAGGGGCTTGCAAGGGGGGCAGCCGATGCTGACTTTGGATGCAAAGATGAAACCAGAATGTGAGAGATTGCTCGAATGAGACTAAACACCCCTTCCCCCAAACACACGCAAGCATCAAGCTCAAATCCAACTTAAATCCAAATTGAAGAACTTTGTCAACAAGGAAAGGCAAAAGAAAAAGGCCGCGTCCGGCACCTAGTCTAGTCTTCGACGTCTTCTCACCAGCGCGGAGCTATGTGCTGCCACTGGGCGTGGGCGGGAGCCCCCGAGGCCCGAGGGCGGCTCTCGGGAGACTCCGGGGCGTGTACATCCCCACTCATTATTACGTGAGAGTGTCACGGGCGGCGAGCTTCACAGGCACTGGGCCTCCTTCACAGGTACCGGCCTTGCTTCATATCGCCAGACGAGGGCCCCGCCTTGCGCCTCACTCTGCCGCCATCGGTGGTGACTGAAAACCAAGGACGATGCCAATGGGGCAGAGCGGTCGCCAGCGGTTCCCCCGACGACCACGGGTCCCCTGCCGGGGGCATGCCCTGGGGCACCTCCCCGGCAGAGGGCCTACCTCCTGAGAACGCCTTGCTCCGACCTCCGCGGGGACAAACCCGAATCTCGGCCCCTCTCCTGCAACCCCCTGCGCCCTCCTCCTGAGGGGTACGAGGCTGCAGAATTGGGGCAGCCACCTGCTGTGGCGACCTGTATCTCCTGCGGCCCATGGTTAGCATAAGCTTGCTCCTGAGGGATGAGTGGTACCCGATAGTTGCCGCCGCCGGTGCGGTTGTCGAGGCTCTCCTGGGGTTCCTGAAAGAGCTCAGCTCCTGGCGTCTCCTCGCCCCAGCCTGCCCCGAGGAATGAGCCATGATCTTCTTCCAGTGCGCACCCCTGGTCCACCATGCGGGGCACATAAGCTTCTGGAGCCACCGCCCCGTGCGCCTCGCCGGAGCACCCCGTATGCCACGCAGCCTGGCTTGGAGCGCCGTCTTGGGGGTGATGGCGCGCGGTCCGCCGAAGCCGAAGGCCGCGGCGTGCACCCCTTCGCTGGCCTGAGAAGAGGCCGGCGTGACTTGTCGCCCGGTGCTGGCGGAGTTGTTGACGCTGAACGGGCCCTGGAGTCCGCTGGAACTTGCGTGCGCGCGCACGACGCCGCCATACGGCCCGCCCTGGGTCTGGGGTGGCAGCTGGACGCAGAAAGGAGGTGTTCCTGAGGCGGCAGCGTCCAGGAGCTCGGCCACTCGCTCCAGCAACACGTCGCGGCCGCCCTCCAGCAGCCGGCACCGTAGTAGCTCTCGGGCCACCATGAGCGCGACCCTAGAGTTCGCTTGCTCCCGTCGGGTGTACGGCACCGTGGCCGCGGCATGGTTTGAGGCCCTTGCTGCGGCCCGCACCTGCCGTGGTGTGAGGGCAGGCGGCATCTGGCCGCGTCGCCCGCGCCCCGCAGCACCTTGCGGAGTGCGGGCTGCCTGAGGCGCAAGGTTGAGGTCGCCCTGGGCCGGTGACACGGCGTGGGCGGGCCATGCTGCCCAGCGGGCGGCATTGGCAGCCGGGTCGCTTGACATCTGAACGGCGAGGCGACGGAACGCAATGCGGAGGAAGAAGGATTCCGGCGCACCCCTACTTGGCGCGCCAAATGTCGGATTTTGGGTTCCGGCAGACCCTTGAGGTTCGAACACTGGGGTGCGCGCGGAGATCTCTCCCCTACCGATCCACGTCCAATCTCCTCGCGTGATCTAAGCTGGAAACAATGAACAACACAAGGGACACGAGGTTTATACTGGTTCGGGCCACCGTTGTGGTGTAATACCCTACTCTAGTGTGTGGTGTGGTGGATTGCCTCTAGGGCTGACGATGAACAGTACAAGGGAAGAACATCCTCGCGAGAGGTGTTCTTGAGCTGGTGCGATGAACTGCTTGGGTGAGTTCAGTCGCCTCTCTCTCTCTCTGTTGGGGTTCTATCAGATCGCTCCCCCTGTCTTTCCCCTATCTCCCTACTCCGTGGTGGCTAGCTGTATTTATAGAGGCCCTAGGCCTCTCCCCAAATAATGAGCGGGAAGGGCGCCAACAATTGGCCATTTTGAAGGGGAACATCTAGTACAAGTTATCCTGACCAAAGGTGGTCTTCGGCTGCCAAAAGCACTGGTGATGACGCCGTCTTGGGCTCCACGGTGACCTCCGTCCTGCCGCTCTACTGGTCTTGGTCTCGTTGCACCGGAATGGTAACCTTTGCCCGATGCCTTGGCCTGTGCTTGCCCCCTTTGCACCAAAGGAGAAACAAGGACACTACGCAGACCGGCGCCCGCCTGGTCTCAATCGTCATGGCTTGCGTCACGGGCTCCTCGCGAGGTACCCCTGCCTTGATCTCTCCACCTCCTCGCGAGCCTGCCTGATGAGGCTACCTCTGAGGAAGCTTTCTGTCGTCCACCCCGCGAGGCTTGGCCCCTCGCGAGGGTCTTGAGCTTGAGCTGATGAAGATGAGCCACGCTGGGCCCCCACTTGAGCCACGCCGCAGGCCGCCGGCAGGCAAGTCTGGGGACCCCTGTTCCCATAACACCGACATAGACACCCTGACAGAAGCACTTCGACGCGCTTCCGTCATGGAGGAGCAACGTACCCTGATGGGTGCGGTGGTTGAGAAGATTCAGTCTGCCAAGAGCGGGCTAAATGGAGCCTTTACCAGCCTACTGACAGGGTTTGAGGTATGCGATGTAAGACGCCTTTTTATATAAAAAAATTGTGCATGTATACAGATAGTAGCCCCTGAGACTATGTTTGGTTTTGGAAAAAGCCGAATAGAGGATCAAATTAATATCGCAGAAGGTGACGTACATATCTATTAAATGTACAGGCTTCACTATTGGCAGCGACCGCCCAGGCCGCTGAAGTTTCCGAGCTCAAACAGAAGCTGAAGCTGGACGATGATGACCTCGGCCGTGTTAACAAGAGGTTCGATGAGGCTCAAGGTATGTATTTGTACGATTGAAATTATATTCAAGTGCAGAGTTTAAGCTAACACACTTTCTTGTGTAAATGATTTGCAGGTAGTGCGGCCGAGGTTGAGACCCTTAAGGGTGCCATGTCGCAAGTCCAAGAGCTGGAGAGGGTGAGTAGAGTGGCTGCTGATAAAGCGGTTGCGGATTTAAAGGCCGAGCAGGCCACCTGCCGCCAGTATGAGGGAAGGGTGACCGAAGTCGAGCAAGAGCTCAAGGACACTACTCTTAAGTGTGAGGCCTTGGAGGAGAAGAATAAGGCTCAAGCAGGCGAACTCTCCAAGGCTCTCCAAGAGGCCAGGGAGGCTCGGACTGAGTCCCGGGTGATTCGCGAGGAGATCAAGCAGGCTGAACAGATAGCGGCTGGTAAGCCCTTTCTTTTGCAAAGTAAATTTGGCAGTCTAGAATATGCCCCGCTTAATCGATTGTGGAGTTCTCCAGATGCATTTGCGGATCTTTCGAAGAGCGCCGTGAAGCCGTGAAGTTTTTCCAGGCCCAAGAGGGGAACATGACGGAGAAACTCTTCTGGTCGCGGTTCCTGGCGCCGGAGCGTCCAGCGCTATTGAACGATCAGATGATCCAGCTAGTGGGGCTGCATAGGATGTCTGGATTGGCCATGAAGGACATCATAGTCCGATTATGGCCGGCCGAACCTATTCCTGACAGCAACTTCGGCCTAATCAAGCGGCTCGCCGATGCCCTACCCCGAATTGAAGCTGTGAAGCGCTCCTCGTGTATTGAGGGTGCCCGTATGGCCTTTGCCCGTGTCAAGATGCATTGGGAAAATATGAAGGCTGCCGTCGTAGCGGTTGAGGGTCCACCCGAAGGCAAGGACTATCGCAAGCCGGAGCGCTATTTTTGAAGATGTCCTAGAGGGTGCCCGTTTAATAGAGGATTAATGCTCAAAGGGTCTTATGTTTGAATGAGTGTATCCGGGCTGCCCAGACTTTTGGGTTATGAAACAAGGCCTTTCTATAATTTCCTTGTTTGTTTATCTCAAATTATTTTCCTCCTGTGTGGTCATTTTTATATCTGAAAGTTTGCCAGTCGTCGTCTTCAGCCCTCATGTAGATACTATGGGGGTGCTCGGAATAGCACTTAACCACTATTGACCCAACGTCTTGGTCCGTAAAGGAGGTGATCGTGCGGGGAACTAGGCAATCAGACTATGCGGCTTTATCACTCTCACTTAGCCATAGGAGTTTGACAAAGGGACTATGAGCTAGCCCCTGGTGCGCGTGTGGCTTCCCGAATTCGGATGCTTTAGGCGCATGACCGGGTGATGCTAGTCCTTCGTGCAATACGGAAAAAATCATAAAATATTTAGTAAGTCACCGAACCGCTGACTAGTCCTCGCTATATCATGACAGTCACTTTTCGGCTTTCTCTACTGAGGTGTTTGACCAGAAGAACCAGAAACACAATCGCAGTAGTTCTCCCTTTACTACCTTTGCCGAACAAGCGGAACGTAAGGTGGTAACCACAAGAGCTGGGAAACCCAACTATTGACCAAAGACATGATTCGGAGCCGATGCATATAATGCGGTATTCGGGACGCCAAAATGTACTGTAAAAGTGTTCGGACTTTTTTTTGAAAAATGTATGTGGGTGAATAGAGGCCCTGGCAATTTTATGCCGAGGTGTGTATGTCAATATGTCGTGAAGACAGAATACAGATTATGAAATAAGCCAATACTGAATAAGGTTGGACAAAACTGTTTCTGCGGTAGTCTGATTGATACGTCAAACGTGCTCTTAAAGAGAATGCCATAATCATTAAGGCTATTTTACATGCCCAGAATTTGAGAACAAGTGAAAGCTGTATACAGGTCCAAAAAAGAAAGGGTGGTCTTGAAGATCCTTTGGGCACCCTGCTGCACGTCTGCGCCGCTTTTCACCTTGGTGTAGGATCCTTTGAGAGGATCAACGATCGAGTATACATAAGGGGCCTGGAAAAGGGCCCTTGGTACCGTCGAAAAGTGATTTGGGTTTTGAAGAACCTGGAAAATAAAAGGAAGAAAAAATAAGGAAGAACATGAAGGTCCGAATAGGGTCAAGCAGTATTGTGGACTTTGTCCTTAGGGTGCCTCCGTCCTTGCCCATGGTATTTTTAGTGCGTAGTTATGTACGTGTGGCACGCATGCCGCGATTAAGTGGGGTATTGATGGAGGCCGGATTGCTAATCTAGTTCTGGGCGAACCGGACTGTCGTTCTGCATGGTAGATCGGACTCTTTTGACGGTGTCCGGGGGCTTGATGGCCGATGAAGTATTCGACTTGATAAGGCCACCCTGTGCCTCAGCTGCGAGGGGCGCGGTATGCTCCTCGGTATGGAGGGAGCGCTCCATACTTCCATTGACTGTTATAACATCGCGTGGTCCGGGCATCTGGAGCTTTAAATAGGCATAATGCGGGACTGCATTGAAACAGGTGAAAGCAGTTCGTCCAAGCAGTGCATGATAACCACTACGAAAGGGGATGATCTCGAAGATTAGATCTTCACTTTGGAAGTTATCCAGTGAGCCGAAGACTACCTCCAGCGTTATTGACCATGTGCCACAGGCCTCTACGCCAGGTATTACTCCTTTAAAGGTGGTTTTAGTGGGCTTGATTCTTGATGGATCAATGCCCATTTTGCGGATAGTGTCCTGATAAAGCAGGTTAAGACTGCTGCCACCATCCATGAGGACTCGTGTGAGATGGAATCCGTCAATGATCGGATCGAGGACCAATGATGCCAAACCTCCATGACGGATACTGGTCGGATGGTCTCTGCGATCAAAAGTGATCAGACAGGCTGACCATGGGTTGAATTTTGGGGCGACTGGCTTTATGGCATAAACGTCCCTTAGTGTGCGCTTGTGCTCCCGCTTGGGGATATGAGTGATGTAGATCATATTCACTGTTTTTACCTCGGGGAGAAATTTATTTTGCCCCCTGTATTTGTTGGGTGAGGCTCATCCTCATCCTCACTAGGCAGCCCTTTCCCCTTATGTTTGATGTTTAGCTTACCGGCATGTTTAAAGACCCAACAATTTATGTTGGTATGATTGGCAGGCTTGTCAGGGGTGCCATGGATCTGGCAAGGCCGATCTAGTATTCTGTCCAAACTAGATGGACCATCTTTGTTTCCTTTGAATGGCTTCTTCCGCTGACCGGGTTTAGAGCCACTCAATCCGGCATTGACCGCCTTGTCTTCGGTATCTTCATTGTTGCTTCGACGCTTGTGTTTGGTGTGTCCTGGCCTGCCGTTGCCATCTCTGGCTTCGGAGGTGCCAGGGTCGCTGGTGTTGTTGCTTATACGAGCTAGCCAACTATCCTCTCACGTGCAAAAGTGGGTCATGAATGCGGTGAGAGCTGCCATGGACCTCGGGTTTTCTTGGCCGAGGTGTCGGGCGAGCCACTCGTCACGAACACTATTCTTAAAGGCCACGAGGGCTTCAGCGTCCGGGCAATCGACGATTTAGTTCTTTTTATTTAAGAACCTGGTCCAGAGTTTGTGGCTGACTCTCTGGGTTGCTGGACTATGTGACTGAGGTCATCGGTGTCTAGGGGTCGGACATAGGTACCTTGGAAGTTGTCTATAAAGGCATCCTCCAAGTCTTCTCAGCTACCAATAGAGTTCTCTGGGAGGCTATTTAGCCAGTGTCGTGCTGGTCCTTTCAGTTTTAAGGGAAGGTATTTCATGGCGTGGAGATCGTCACCGCGGGCCATGTCGATATGGAGAAGGAAATCTTCAATACATAACGTGGGATCCGTCATGCCGTCGTATGATTCGATGTTTACGGGTTTAAACCCTTTTGGGAACTGGTGCTACATTACCTTGTCGGTAAAGCATAAGGGGTGTGCGGCGCCTCTGTATCGGACAACGTTGCGGCGGAGTTCGGATGACATCCATATGCGGTTTTCGGCCCTGGTGAGGTTCTGTCTATCGCGCCAAGCTTGACGACCGTCCTCTCGCGTTGGGGCACGCCCCCTTAATCCATAGATTGATCTTGTTTGGCCTGATCTATTACTCAGGTCTTGTCATAAGTCATAGGTGTATTCTAGAGCCGCTGTCTCTCTGCCCTTACGGCGAGGTGGTGCAGGTTGGTGTTAGGCGTAAGTGGCCGCTTTATCTCACCCACGTGGTGGTTGGTCTGTTTCATCAGCGCGGTCATGTTTCGACGGGATTGGCTCGAAGGCCTTGTTGTCGAATTGTGGCAGTAGCCGACGCTTTGGATAACTCTTTGTTGGGCGTTGTAGGCCATATTCTTTGGCAGCTAGGACTTGGGTCCATCTGTCGTTGAGTGTATCATGTTCGGCTTGGAGCTGTTGCTTCTGCCTTTTAAGGCTTCTTGCAGTGGCGATTTGTTGGCGCTTAAAGCGCTCCTGCTCGAGGGGTTCCTTTGGCATGATGAAATCTTCGTTGCCGAGGCTGACATCATCCTCGGAGAGCGGTAGATAGTTACTATCTTCTGAATCCTCGTTCCCGACCGGATCGTCGGGGTTAACTTGTCCCTCCTCCACATTGTCCTGTTCGGATGTGGGCTCGACGGGGGCGTCGGGGTCTTCGGTGTCCTCTGGAGTGTTATTTTCTCTGGTGCCGATATTACTGTCTTTGCTACAATGCGATTTTAAGCAGCGTCGCTGGCGTCGATGCTTCGGCGGTGCCTCATCAGGTTTGTCCTCCACCGGATCCTTCATGTCTGCGTCATCATCTTCTTTGCGTGTATCCACCATATACACGTCGTATGTGGAGGTGGCTGTCAAACATCCGGTAAATGGTGGGTCTTGTCCTTGTGCGTCTCCGGCATCGTCGTCCATGCCGTCGATGTGTTCGGAGGTGTAATCCAGCATGGCGGCTAAGTCCTGGACGGTGGCTATGAAGTGGGTGGTGGGTGGGACGTAAGATTCCCTATTCTCAGCCCCTAGTCCGGGCTAGGCATAGTTCGGAGGCGACTCCTCTGTAATGGCGAGGGACCGCATCAATTCTAGAGCCTTGTTTAAGAGGGAGGATTGGACGGGGAAACGAGAGTCCGCGGGGCTGGCCAGGGTAAAGGCCTCTTGGGCATGCTTACTGGGCGCGGGCTTCGAGAGTTCGTAGCTATAGTCCGGGGGCGAGTCTAGCCTTTCCATGATAGGGGGAACCCAGCCTGACTCTGGGCTGGCCGAAGACAAAATCGCCTCCGGTGTTGGGGGTGTCGTGCGACATATGCCAACGGATGGCTTATCATGGAGGGGGCTAATAATATGTCACCGGCGCCAGGAAACGGGATAAGGCACAAACATGCCCGCCGGCGAATCTTACCCAAGTTCGGGGCTCTCCTAGGAGATAACACCCCTACTCCTGCTCTGCGGGGTCTCCGCATGATCACTCAAGCAACAATGGTGGCTACAAGCTTGCTCCTTGAGCTATTTCTATAGAGGGGGGAGAAGAACAAGGTTAGCCCTAGCATACTCCCTCTATGTGTGTGTGTGCTAAATTTCTGCGGGGCTAAACCCTTTGCCTGGGTGCCCTGGGGAGTTTATATAGGCCTACCCCCCAAGGGTACAATGGTAATTCATCCGGGTGTAGGGCTCGGTCATCAGTGTCTTGTAGACGCCGGCTTCTTCGCTAACCGCTGGGGCCCGCCGCCTGGTGGGCCCCGCCGGCTGTCTCGTACTTCGCCGACAGGCCGTGCCCGCCGTCTGCGGGTCTTGCCGGCTGCTCATTACTGTAGCGAGGTCACTGATGATGTGTGTTTTTTCGGGGGAGTGTGGCAAAGTACCCGCCGCCTGCAGGCGCTCACTGTAGCCACTCCCCGTCCCTTCTGATTAATGGCGCACAGACTCAGAGAAAAGGGGGAAGGCCGGCTGCTGGGAGCTGGCATTCCACCTGCCGACTGGCGGATCCCGCCGCCTTCTGGCTTCTCACCGATAGGTAGGGCCCGCTGCCTGGGCCGTACCGACAACTTGTAGTGGGAGCATGGCCTTCTCTGTCATGGGTGATGTCACGGGAGGCGTGGCAACAGTGCTGCGCCGGGCGTGGGATGTTTGCCCAGTACGTCGCACTGTATCCTCGCTCAGCCCTAGATTTGGGGGCGCAGGCATCGTTGTAGCCACGCCCTGTCTCATCGTCATTACGTGGCACAAACTTTGAGGGCGTCTAGTGGCTGCCTGCTAGGAGCCAGCCTCTCTAGAGGCCGTCTGCTAGGAGCCGGCCCACCACGGGGCCGTCTTCTGGGGAGCCACCGCTCTCGAGAAGCCGGTCGCTCGGACTACTCGGCCTTGAGGAGGCAGCTCGTTGCCTTTGAGGCCTGAGGGGCGCAGCCGGCCCCGATGTCTTGAAACACCATGGTAGGCTGATGAGGCTACCCGTGGTCATTTACTCTGACAGTAGTCCCCGAAGCTGGTGGGGCGCCGCTGCTGGGAAGGCGAGAAGCCGCGGCAGCTTCCTACTCTGAGTGATCTGGCGGTCTGGCCTCGTCCGGTTTCTAAAGCGCCGGCTGGTAGGAGCCGGATGGCGCACCAGCCGAGCACCAGGCTGGTTGCCTGCTGCCCATGCGCCATGCGGCGCCAGCGTTCTGGGCCTGCCTGCCATCCCATGTGCGCGATGGGACGTCGTTGCAGGCTGGGCCCGCCACTACCGGGCCTCGGCACGCACGCGGGTCCGGTGCGGCCGAGGCAATCGGTTGCCATTCCAAGGCGAGGTAACTTCATGTAGTTACTGCGCACTAAACGCGGGGTCGTGGGGTCATGGGTGCAGTTAATCCCATGAACCCCACGTTCTCACGCCCACAGCTTCGCCGCCTGGGGCTATAAGTAGGGGGAGGAGGGAAGTGGTAGACGCATGCGCGCCCTCCCCCCTCTTCCTCCTTCCTTTCCTTCCTGCTGCCGACGCACCCCTGCCTCTCGCCTGAGTGCTGCAGCAGCCCACCGCCATCTAGTGCATCCTTCCCACTGCGTCGCTGCTCCGCCGTGGGCTTGCCAACTCGTCGTCGTTGTGTGCCATCGTCGAGCTCGAATCCTCATGGAGCTATCTGGGGCTTGGGACGGCTCCAACGTCCATGCAGATCACATCGCGTTCCTCCACCAGACGCAGCGTCTGCCCGGCAAAGGCTTCGTGGAGGCGCGGCCCCCGCCCGAGATAGAGATCACGCCGGCGCCGCAGGAAGGTGAGCAGGTCGTCTTCCGCTCGCACTTCATCCGCAGCCTCGGCTTGCCGGCGAGCGACTTCTTCCGTTGCTTCCTCCGATTCTATCGCCTCCAGTCGCACCACCTGACGCCGAATACGGTGGTGCTGCTGTCACCCTCTGCGAGGGATATCTTGGCATTCCCCCCACCATCGAGCTCTGGGGGGAATTCTTCTACACCACAACCGTGGGGGGAATTCTTCTACACCATTCTGCTCCTACATCGAGCTCTGGGGGGAACCGTGGCCAAGAACGAGGTGGCCCAATGCGGTGCCTTCATCGCGGTAAGGCGCCTGGGGACCGGCAGCTCCTTCCCAGCCATCAGCCTGACGCAGTCTGTCAAGTTGTGGCAAAAATCCTACTTCTACGTGAAGGACGTGCACCCGGAGCACAATTTCGTCAACCTGCCGGACTATCAAGCCGGCCCGCCTGCTGAGCCCCACCACAACTGGACTTTCAATCCAAATAACCTGTCGGCTGCCTCCGCAGCTGCCATCGCCCGGCTCGAGGAGATGGTGGAGTCGGAAGGCCTCCAGGCCTCGTATCTGCTGACCGTCTTCGTAGCGCGTCGGGTTCTCCCTCTTCAGAGCCGGCCTCATCTGATCATCTAGATGAGTGGGCACCGTGACCCGTGCCGGATGTGCACGAAGGAGATGCCAGACATGGAGGTGGCCCTTCTGGTCAACTACATCTCGAACTGCAAGCTCTCGGAGGGGGACTGCAGTTCGGCAAGCGGCCGTACTCCCGATCCAACCCTCCGCCAGCCCTAAGTCTTTCCATTTCTCTTTTCTTATTTCTCTTGTGCCGAGTTCTGCTTTCGCCGGCTGATCAGCCAGCCTCTTGTGTAGATTCTTTCGTCCAAGTAGGCGGCTGACGCCCTGGAGGAGGGCCAGGAGTACCTGCCGAACAGGTCCAGGAGCGACGTGGACGACCCTGATTTGGGAGCAACCGCCTTGGAGGACGATCCCACAGGCAGTGGTGGTGGAGCAGGTGGGTCTGGGGGAAGCGGCATCGAGACGTGGCCAGACGATGACGATGAGGAGCCCGAAGCACCGTCCCCGCGAAGCCAACAAGGCGGGCACGAGCTCGTCAGCTGCGCAAGGCAGTGCGCAGAAGCGCCGGGTCACCATGCCACTTTTCGGCAGCCGGCCCAAGAAGCCGAAGAACCCGGCTGCCGAGACCAAGCGGCGAGAGGCCACCATGAAGGCGTCCCAATTTCAAAGGGCCCCAAAGCAGCACCCAGTGGTGTTCGCATAAGTGCTCAACCCCCACTGAGTTTCTTCTTTGCCTCTTTTCTTGTGAACTTTCTGTTGGGGAACGTAGTAGAAATTCAAAATTTTCCTACTGTCACCAAGATCTATCTATGGAGAAACTAGCAACGAGGGGAAGGAGAGTGCATCTACATACCCTTGTATATCGCTATGCGGAAGTGTTCAAGAGAACGGGGTTGAAGGAGTCGTACTCGTCGTGATCCAAATCACCGGAGATCCTAGTGCCGAACGGACGACACCTCCGCGTTCAACACACGTACAGCCCGGTGACGTCTCCCATGCCTTGATCCAGCAAGGAGAGAGGGGGAGGTTGAGGAAGACTCCATCCAGCAGCAGCACAACGGCGTGGTGATGGTGGAGGAGCGTGGTACTCCAGCAGGGCTTCGCCAAGCACCGCAAGAGATGAGGAGGAGAGAGGTAGGGCTGCGCCAGGGAGAGATCAAATCGCCATGTGTTGGGCAGCCCCAAATCTCAACTATTTATAGGAGGAGGGGAGGAGGGTGCGCCCCCTCTAGGGTTCCCACCCCTAGAGGGGCGGCAGCCCTAGATGGAGGGGGCGGCCAAGAGGGGGAGAGGGGGCGCGCCCTAGGGTGGGCCTTAGGCCCATCTGCGCCTAGGGTTTCCCCTTTCTCCTCCTAGCTGTTCCTTGGGCCTTGTGGGAGGCGCACCAGCCCACTCAGGGGCTGGTCCCTTCCCACTCTTGTCCCATGCAAGCCTCCGGGGCTGGTGGCCCCACTTGGTGGACCCCCGGGACCCTCCCGGTGGTCCCGGTACGTTACCGATAAAACCCGAAACTTTTCCGGTGACCAAAACAGGACTTCCCATATATAAATCTTTACCTCTGGACCATTTCGGAACTCCTCGTGACGTCCGGGATCTCATCCGGGACTCAGAACAACATTCGGTAACCACATATATCTATTCCTTATAACCCTAGCCTCATCGAACCTTAAGTGTGTAGACCCTACGGGTTCGGGAACCATGCAGACATGACCGAGACGTTCTCCGGTCAATAACCAACAGCGGGATCTGGATACCCATGTTGGTTCCTACATGTTCCACGATGATCTCATCGGATGAACCACGATGTCGAGGATTCGATCAATCCCGTATACAATTCCCTTTGTCTAGCGGTACGATACTTGCCCGAGATTCGATCGTCGGTATCCCGATACCTTGTTCAATCTCGTTACTGGCAAGTCTCTTTACTTGTTCCGTAACACATCATACCGTGATCAACTCCTTGATCACATTGTGCACATTATGATGATGTCCTACCGAGTGGGCCCAGAGATACCTCTCCGTCACACGGAGTGACAAATCCCAGTCTCGATTCGTGCCAACCCAACAGACACTTTCGGAGATACCCGTAGTGCACCTTTATAGCCACCCAGTTACGTTGTGACGTTTGGCACACCCAAAGTATTCCTACAGTATCCGGGAGTTGCACAATCTCATGGTCTAAGGAAATGATACTTGACATTAGAAAAGCTTTAGCAAACGAACTACACGATCTATGTGCTAGGCTTAGGGTTGGGTCTTGTCCATCACATCATTCTCCTAATGATGTGATCCCGTCATCAACGACATCCAATGTCCATGGTCAGGAAACTGTAACCATCTATTGATCAACGAGCTAGTCAACTAGAGGCTTACTAGGGACATGGTGTTGTCTATGTATCCACACATGTATCTGAGTTTCCTATCAATACAATTCTAGCATGGATAATAAACGATTACCGTGAACAAGGAAATATAATAATAATCAATTTATTATTGCCTCTAGGGCATATTTCCAATAGTCTCCCACTTGCACTAGAGTCAATAATCTAGTTCACATCGCCATGTGATTAACACTCACAGGTCACATCGCCATGTGACCAACACCAAAGAGTTTACTAGTGTCACTAAACTAGTTCACATCATCATGTGATTAAGACTCAATGAGTTCTGGGTTTGATCATGTTTTGCTTGTGAGAGAGGTTTTATTCAACGGGTCTGCAACATTCAGATCCGTATGTACTTCGCAAATCTCTAGGTCATATTATAAATGTTGCTTCCACGCTCCACTTGGAGCTATTCCAAATGGTTGCTCCACTATACGTATCCGGTTTGCTACTCAGAGTCATTCGGATAGGTGTTAAAGCTTCCATCAATGTAACCCTTTACGCTGAACTCTTTATCACCTCCATAATCGAGAAACATGTCCTTATTACTCCAAGGACAATTTTTTTGACCGCTATCTAGTGATCCACTCCTGGATCACCTTTGTACCCTCTTGCCAGACATGTGGCAAGGCACACATCAGGTGCGGTACTCAGCATGGCATACCGTATAGAGCCTATGACAAAAGCATAGGGGACGACATTCGTCCTTTCTCTTTCTTCTGCCGTGGTCAAGCTTTAAGTCTTAACTTCATACCTTACAACTCAGGCAAGAACTCCTTCTTTGACTGATCCATCTTGAACACCTTCAAGATCATGTCAAGGTATGTGCTCATTTGAAAGTACCATTAAGCATTTTGATCTATCCTTATAGATCTTGATGCTCAACGTTCATGTAGCTTAATCCAGGGTTTCCATTGAAAAACACTTTTCAAATAACTCTGCATGCTTTCTAGAAATTCTACATCATTTCCGATCAACAACATGTTAACAACACATACTCATCGGAAATTCTATAGTGCTCCCACTCACTTCTTTGGAAATACAAGTTTCTCATAAACTTTGTATACACCCAAAATCTTTGATCATCTCATCAAAGCATACATTCCAACTCCGAGATGCTTACTCCAGTCCTTAGAAGGATTGCTGGAGCTTTGCATACTTATCAGCATCTTTCAGGATTGACAAAACCTTCCGGTTGTATCACATACAACCTTTCCTCAAGAAAATCGTCAAGGAAACAATGTTTTGACATCCTATCTGCAAGATTTCATAAATAATGCAGTAATCGCTAATATAATTCCAATAGACTCTTAGCATCGCTACGAGTGAGAAAGTCTCATCATAGTCAACTCCTTGAACTTGTTGGAAAAAAATCTTAACGACAAGTCGAGCTTTCTTAATGGTGATACTTACCATCATTGTCCGTTTTCCTTTTAAAATCCATCTGTACTCAATAGCCTTACGACCATCGAGCCGTTCTGCCAAAGTCTACACTTTGTTTTCATACATGGATCCTCTCTCGGATTTTATGGCCTCGAGCCATTTACCGGAATCTGGGCCCACCATCGCTTCTCCATAGCTCGTAGGTTCATTGTTGTCTAGCAACATGACTTCCAAGACAGGATTACGTACCACTCTGAAGTAGTACGCATCCTTGACATCCTACGAGGTTTGGGAGTGACTTGATCCGAAGTCTCATGATCAATATCATAAGCTTCCACTTCAATTGGTGTAGGTGCCACAGGAACAATTCTTTGTGCCCTGCTATACACTAGTTGAAGTGATGGTTCAATAACCTCATCAAGTCTCCACCATCCTCCCACTCAATTCCTTCGAGAGAAACTTTTCCTCGAGAAAGGACCTGATTCTAGAAACAATCCCTTATTGCTTTCGGATCTGAGACAGGAGGTATACCCAACTGTTTTGGGTGTCCTATGAAGATGCATTTATCCGCTTTGGGTTCGAGCTTATCAGCCTGAAACTTTTTCACATAAGCGTCGCAGCCCCAAACTTTTAAGAAATGACAGCTTAGGTTTCTCTAAACCATAGTTCATACGGTGTCATCTCATCGGTATTACGTGGTGCCCTATTTAAAGTAAATGTGGTTATCTCTAATGCCTAACCCATAAACTGTCGTGGTAATTCGATAAGAGACATCATGGTATGCATCATATCCAATAGGGTGCAGTTATGATATTTGGACACACCATCACACTATGGTGTTCCAGGCTGTATTAGTTGTGAAACAATTTCCACAATGTCTTAATTCTGTGCCAAACTCGTAATTCAGATATTCATCTTTATGATCATATCATAGATCTTTTATCCTCTTGTCACGACGATCTTTCAACTTCACCCTGAAATTACTTGAACCTTTCAATAATTCAGACTCATGATTCATCAAGTAAATATACTCAACATCTACTCAAATCATCTGTGAAGTAAGAACATAACGATATCCACTACATGCCTCAGAACTCATTGGACTGCACACATCAAAATGTATTACTTCCAACAAGTTGCTTTCTAGTTCCATTTTACTGAAAACGAGGCTTTCAGTCATCTTGCCCATGTGGTATGATTTGCATGTCTCAATTGATTCAAAAATCAAGTGAGTCCAAACGGTCCATTTGCATGGAGTTTCTTCATGCATATACACCAATAGACATGGTTTGCATGTCTCAAACTTTTCAAAAAACGAGTGAGCCCAAAGATCCATCAACATGGAGCTTCTTCATGCGTTTTATACCGATATGACTTACGTAGCAGTGCCACAAGTAGGTGGTACTATCATTACTATCTTATATCTTTTGGCATGAACATGTGTATCACTATGATCGAGATTCAATAAACCATTCATTTTAGGTGCAAGACCATTGAAGGTATTATTCAAATAAACAGAGTAACCATTATTCTCCTTAAATGAATAACCATATTGCGATAGACATAATCCAATCATGTCTATGCTCAACGCAAACACCAATCTTGATGGTAGAGGGAGCGTACGATATTTGATCAACCTTGGAAATACTTCCAACACATATCGTCATCTCACCTTTTAGCTAGTCTCCGTTTATTCCGTAGCTTTTATTTTGAGTTACTAACACTTAGTAACCGAACCGGTATCTAATACCCTAGTGCTACTAGGAGTACTAGTAAAGTACACATTAACACAATGTATATCCAATATACTTCTACCGACCTTGCCAGCCTTCTCATCTACCAAGTATCTTAATTCTGCTCCAGTGGTTGTTCCCCTTATTACAGAAGCACTTAGTCTCGGGTTTGGGTTCAACTTTGGGTTTCTTCACTAGAGCAGCAGCTGATTTGCCGTTTCATGAAGTATCCCTTCTTGCCCTTGCCCTTCTTGAAACTAGTGGTTTCACCAACCATCAACAATTGATGCTCCTTCTTGATTTCTACTTTTGTGGTGTCAAACATCGCGAATATCTCAAGGATCATCATATATGTCCCCGATACATTATAGTTCATCACGAAGCTCTAGCAGCTTGGTGGTAATGACTTCGGAGAAACATCACTATCTCATCTGGAAGATCAACTCCCACTCGATTCAAATGATTGTTGTACTTAGACAATCTGAGCACAAGCTCAACAATTGAGCTTTTCTCCTTAGTTTGTAGGCTAAGAAAATCGTCGGAGGTCTCATACCTCTTGACGTGGGCACGAGCCTGAAATCCCAATTTCAGCCCTCGAAACATCTCATATGTTTCACTACATTTCGAAACGTCTTCGGTGCCTCAACTCTAAACTGTTTAACTGAACTATCACGTAGTTATCAAAAATGTGTATGTCAGATGTTCGCAACATCCACAGACGACGTTTGAGGTTCAGCACACTGAGCGGTGCATTAAGGACATAAGCCTTCTATGAAGCAATGAGGACAATCCTCAGTTTACGGACCTAGTCCGCATAATTGCTACTATCAACTTTCAACTAAATTTTCTCTAGGAACATATCTAAAGAGTAGAACTAAAGCGCGAGCTACGACATAATTTGCGAAGACCTTTTGACTATGTTCAGGATAATTAAGTTCATCTTATGAAGTCCCACTCAGATAGACATCCCTCTAGTCATCTAAGTGATTACATGATCCGAGTCAGCTACGCCGTGTCCGATCATCATGTGAGACGGACTAGTCATCATCGGTGAACATCTTCATGTTGATCGTATCTACCATACGACTCATGCTCGACCTTTCGGTCTCTTGTGTTCCGAGGCCATGTCTGTACATGCTAGGCTCGTCAAGTCAACCTAAGTGTTTCGCGTGTGTAAATCTGTCTTGCACCCGTTGTATGTGAACGTTAGAATCTATCACACCCGATCATCACGTGGTGCTTCGAAACAACGAACTGTCGCAACGGTGCACAGTTAGGGGGAACACCTTCTTGAAATTATTATGAGGGATCATCTTATTTACTACCGTCGTTCTAAGTAAACAAGATGCAAAAACATGATAAACATCACATGCAATCGAATAGTGACATGATATGGCCAATATCATATTGCTCCTTTGATCTCCATCTTGGGGCTCCATGATCATCTTGTCACCGGCATGACACCATGATCTCCATCATTGTGCCTCCATGAAGTTGCTCGCCAACTATTACTTCTACTACTATGGCTACTGGTTAGCAATAAAGTAAAGTAATTACATGGCGTTGTTTAATGACACGCAGGTCATACAATAAATAAATACAACTCCTATGGCTCCTGCCGGTTGTCATACTCATCGACATGCAAGTCGTGATTCCTATTACAAGAACATGATCAATCTCATACATCACATATATCATTCATCACATCCTTTTGGCCATATCACATCACATAGCATACCCTGCAAAAACAAGTTAGACGTCCTCTAATTGTTGTTTGCATGTTTTACGTGGCTGCTATGGGTTTCTAGCAAGAACGTTTCTTACCTACGCAAAAACCACAACGTGATATGCCAATTGCTATTTACCCTTCATAAGGACCATTTTCATCGAATCCGATCCGACTAAAGTGGGAGAGACAAACACCCGCTAGCCACCTTATGCAACTAGTGCATGTCAGTCGGTGGAACCAGTCTCATGTAAGAGTACGTGTAAGGTTGGTCTGGGCCGCTTCATCCCACAATGCTGCCGAATCAACATTGGACTAGTAACGGTAAGCATATTGAACAAAATCAACGCCCACAACTACTTTGTGTTCTACTCGTGCATAGAAACTATGCATAGACCTAGCTCTGATACCACTGTTGGGGAACGTAGCAGAAATTCAAAATTTTCCTACGTGTCACCAAGATCTATCTATGGAGAAACTAGCAATGAGGGGAAGGAGAGTGCATCTACATACCCTTGTAGATCGCTATGCGGAAGCGTTCAAGAGAACGGGGTTGAAGGAGTCGTACTAGTCGTGATCCAAATCACCGGAGATCCTAGTGCCGAACGGACGGCACCTCCGCGTTCAACACACGTACAGCCCAGTGACGTCTCCCATGCCTTGATCCAGCAAGAAGAGAGGGAGAGGTTGAGGAAGACTCCATCCAGCAGCAGCACAACAGCATGGTGATGGTGGAGGAGCGTGGTACTCCAGCAGGGCTTCGCCAAGCACCGCAAGAGACGAGGAGGAGAGAGGTAGGGCTGCGCCAGGGAGAGATCAAATCGCCATGTGTTGGGCAGCCCCAAACCTCAACTATTTATAGGAGGAGGGGAGGAGGGTGCGCCCCCACTAGGGTACCCACCCCTAGAGGGGCGGCAGCCCTAGATGGAGGGGGCGGCCAAGAGGGGGAGAGGGGGGGCGCACCCTAGGGTGGGCCTTAGGCCCATCTGTGCCTAGGGTTTCCCCTTTCTCCTCCTAGCTGCGCCTTGGGCCTTGTGGGAGGCGCACCAGCCCACTCAGGGGCTGGTCCCTTCCCACTCTTGGACCATGCAAGCCTCCGGGGCTGGTGGCCCCACTTGGTGGACCCCCGGGACCCTCCCGGTGGTCCCGGTACGTTACCGATAAAACCCGAAACTTTTCCGGTGACCAAAACAGGACTTCCCATATATAAATCTTTACCTCCGGACCATTCCGGAACTACTCGTGACGTCCGGGATCTCATCCGGGACTCCGAAAAAGATTCATTAACCACGTATATCTATTCCTTATAACCCTAGCGTCATCGAACCTTAAGTGTGTAGACCCTACGGGTTCGGGAGCCATGCAGACATGACCGAGACGTTCTCCAGTCAATAACCAACAGCGGGATCTGGATACCCATGTTGGTTCCTACATTTTCCATGATGATCTCATCGGATGAACCACGATGTCGAGGATTCGATCAATCCCGTATACAATTCCCTTTGTCTAGCGGTACGATACTTGCGCGAGATTCGATCTTCGGTATCCCGATACCTTGTTCAATCTCGTTACTGGCAAGTCTCTTTACTCGTTCCGTAACACATCATCCTGTGATCAACTCCTTGATCACATTGTGCACATTATGATGATGTCCTACCGAGTGGGCCCAGAGATACCTCTCCGTCACACGGAGTGACAAATCCCAGTCTCGATTCGTGCCAACCCAACAGACACTTTCGGAGATACCCGTAGTGCACCTTTATAGCCACCCAGTTACGTTGTGACGTTTGGCACACCCAAAGTATTCCTATGGTATCTGGGAGTTGCACAATCTCATGGTCTAAGGAAATGATACTTGACATTAGAAAAGCTTTAGCAAACGAACTACATGATCTATGTGCTAGGCTTAGGGTTGGGTCTTGTCCATCACATCATTCTCCTAATGATGTGATCCCGTCATCAACAACATCCAATGTCCATGGTCAGGAAACCGTAACCATCTATTGATCAACGAGCTAGTCAACTAGAGGATTACTAGGGACATGGTGTTGTCTATGTATCCACACATGTATCTGAGTTTCCTATCAATACAATTCTAGCATGGATAATAAACGATTATCATGAACAAGGAAATATAATAATAATCAATTTATTATTGCCTCTAGGGCATATTTCCAACACTTTCTTCTAAACTTCCTTTTGCAAAACTCCTTCTAAGTTGATCTTGCTTGAGCAGAGCCCCGCTCTCTCTTGAGCGGTCGGCCTCCGCCTCAATCATCAGGGGGATGGAGAGCTCAGCCAAGACCCGCCGCATGGACCAGCTCGCGGAGCTCCAAGCGACGACGGAGTGGAACATGCAGGAGGCGCGTGAAGAGTGGGAGGAGGCGGAGCGGCAGAAGGCGGCAGCGGCCGAGGCGGCGCGAAAAAAGAAGTCGATGTGGCCGCCAAGTCACAGGCTGACGCCGCAGCCAGAGAGCGGGCGGAAGCAATCGCTAAGGCCCGGGCAGAAAAGGCCACGCACAGCCAGGTGCCACAATTTGTCATCCCTCTGCGCGCTGCTTTACCGGTGCCAGAGGTCCAGGTGCCGGCTGGAGGAGCCCATGACGACCAGCCGGCCCATTGGGGTGAAGAAGGCAGCGACATCATGTTAAGGGAGGAGGTGCCTCAGCCAGCGCTGGCTGTTCCATCACAAAGTCACCAGCTGGATGCACCGCAGGAGCCGCCAGCTGGCGGCGAGCTGGTGGTAGGATCCACCCCCGCGGCCCACACTCTGACGCGCCGGCGCACGGCGAAGGCAATATCGGCCCCACAGCCACAGATGATCGAGGTCGCAAGCTCGTCGGCCCTAGAAGTAGAGGCCACCAGCGTCGTTCCGCTGGAGTGGACTCTAGGAGGCGGGTTTGGCGTGCCGTACAGGGAATCCCAAGACATCCAGGCCTAGCTCCAAGCCCAGGGGGAGGCTCTTCAGCAGTACACGAAGGCATTTGTGTCGACACGCGCAGCCATCCAGGTACGTCTGATGACCGCTTGCTTGACTCTTGTAATCTTTTTTGAAAACCTTCTATGAACATCTTCCGTGGAGGCGCACCAGCGCACCCACTGGGTGTAGCCCCCGAGTTCCGGGCCGGTTGCTCAGCAGGCGGCTCAGAACTTCAAGGCGGGTTCCGAGTGCTAACCTTCTTTCTTTTATCGTTTCCAATGCAGGACTATCACAATATCTGCGCGGCCACCCACAACTCCCAGGTCCGAGAGCTGGCCAGGCGGAATCATGAGCAGGCAAAAAGCCGGAGTGAGTACCTTGTTTCTCGCTCATGTGGGGGCGCGCCAGCGCACCCGCAAGGTGTAGCCCCCGAGATTCGGGCCGACTGCTGAGCAGTTGGGCCAGATCTTCCGGCAGCTACACTTTTACTTTGATGTTTTCTTGACCGTCTTCTCTTCTTTGCTTTCTGCATGAGCCGATGCCGCCTTGCAGCAACAGCTGGGCAAGGTCCAAACTGCATTGTGCGCCAAGGAGGAGGAGCGCAGCAAGGCGGAGTGGGAGCGCGACCGCCTGGCCAAAAAGCTTTCTGACCAGGCGGACAAGCACAAGGCGGAGCTCGACAAGATCAAGGAGGTGGAGGAGGCCCTTGAAGCCGAATTCGAGACTGAGCGCTCGAAGTGGGCGGACAAGGAGAAAGCTCTGACCGACGGCTATGGCAAGATCGAGGACATGCTCGATGGTAAGTCGCTTTTTCCCTTCTTCTGTCTGCCGACTTATGTTACAAGCCCGCTTCTGACTTTATTCTTGTTTTTTCTTCTTGTGCAGAATACTTTCCTGGTCATGTCCTTGCCATAGCCCAGGCCATCGAGGCTCGCCGCGAGGAGCGATGGCTGGCTGGCACAGAAATCGCGCCCAAAGCCCCGCGGACCCTTGTCGAACAGCTCTTCGGCATCCAAGCTCGTCTCCAGCCGGTGCATCGGGCGCTTCGCCATCTGCAGCGCGACGGGGCCCAGGTGGTCTCCGCCCTCTGGCCAGGCACTCCAGCCCTGCGCACTCCCAGCCGGACCTCCGACTGGTTGGAGGTGGCCGCCGGCCGTCTTGAGGTGTGGAAAGGCTCTACAGCCCGGGCAGGCACAAGGTGGGCCCTGGAATTCGTCAAGGGGGTGGTACCCTGGTCTGAACTTAGACCAGCTTGCCACCCTCCGAGCTAAGGCTGCTGAATAGCTGGCAGTGGTGGTGCCTGACCTCTATCGCCGCGCTACAGCGATAGCTGAGTATACGGACACCAGTGTCTTCCTCCCGGAGCTGACCGAGGAGGGCGAGGAGGCGCCACCCAACTGGTTCGGGCTAAACCCGGAGGAGGGCGAGGAGTCGGTGGAGGTGATCGCCTCCAGCGACGAAGGCAAGGAGGAGGAGGATGAGGACGACGAAGACGACGCGTCGGATGGTGAAGATGAGCGTCGGCCTCAGCCTGACCAGTCTTCAACCAACGAGCGGCACACCGACGAGCCGACTGCCGCCGGAGCCGATCAGCCCGAGACCACCCAGGCAGCCTCTCCACCACCCAGAGCCTCGACCTCCGCCGACCCCTCTGATCCTTTTCTTTTCCTGTCTTGTAATCTTTTGAACAATATTGTTAGGCTTGCGCAGTTCCAACCTCTAGGGGTGTATCCAAACTTCGTTGAATGTCGGCCATGAGCCTTTAAGTAAATTACTTTTATCGATTCCCAACTTGTCTTTCTCCTTCTGCTCTTTTGGCTTTTTTCCTTTGCCGCCTTCCCTTAGTTGTCGTCTTGCCAGCCGGACAGCCGCTCTGCGGTCTGTGGCTGGTTCAAGTACATGGCCGCTTTGGGAAGGCAAGTACTTAGTCGTTTGTAGAGTGTTGGAAGTTAAGTTTTTAGAAACCGGCCGGCCGGCTGCTCAACAGCTAGTCGGCAAGGCAAGGAGCCGGCTTGGCCTATGCGAATGCTTTGGTCCTTAGCCATTTTTCGTGTGGGCACCATTTCCTGCCTTTAACTCTTGCCAGCCGGACAGTCGCTCTACGAGCTGCGGCTGATGGCAAGAGAGGGCCTAGGTGCCGACACACTACTTGTCTGACTGTAGGAAGCATTAACATAGTACAAGGCGGCAAGCCCCCGGGCCAACTGGTTGAGCCCGGTGCCGGACAAGAATAATGAAAAGATACATTTATAGGTGCAGAACTTATCATATAGATAAAGAGGGTAGCCCCCGAGTGCTCCTCGAGGGACCCGATGTCTAAGTGCTTAATACAAAAGGTAGCGTGGTACATACTGCATCAACTATAAAATCTTCGAAGGAGGTTTGCATTCCATGGACGCTCCGATTCCTTGCCAGAGTCATCTCTCTTGTGCGTTCTAGGCTTCTATGCATCGATCAAGTAATAGGAGTCATTGCCCAATGCTTTGCTGATGATGAAGGGGCCTTCCCATGGGGCCGAGAGCTTGTGCTTGCCGGTTGTTCGCTGGATCAGCCGGAGCACAAGGTCTCCCTCTTGGAAGGATCTTGGCTTGACCTTCCGACTGTGGTATCGGCGCAGGCTCTGCTGGTAAATGGCGGACCGGCTGAGTGCTAACAGCCGGCCCTCTTCCAGCAGATCGACGCCGTCTTCTCGTGCCTCCTTTGCTTCCCCCTCCGTGTACATGGTGGCACAAGGTGAGTCGAACTCAATGTCAGTTGGAATGGCAGCCTTGGCCCCATACACGAGGAAGAAAGGAGTGAAACCGGTAGATTTGTTCAGTGTGGTGCGCAGGCTCCAGAGAACGGTCGGCAACTTGTCGATCTAGTAGCCGGCTAACCGCTCCATAGGTTCAACCAGTCGGGGCTTGATGCCGGAGAGGATGACTCCGTTTGCTCGCTCGACTTGGCCGTTTGACTGCGGATGGGCAACGGACACTAAGTCCAGTCGGATGCCCTGCGTCGCGCAGAAAAGAGCCAAAGCTCCTTTGGCAATATTTGTGCCATTATCAGTGATGATGTTGTGCAGCACACCTTACCGGATGGTGATATCTGCGATGAAGGTCACAGCAGTTAGATCGTTCAATTTCTTGATTGGCTTCGCTTCAATCCATTTGGTGAATTTGTCCACGGTGACAAGTAGGTGGGTCATGCCACTGCGTGCTGTCTTGAATGGTCCCACCATGTCCAACCCCCACATGGCAAAGGGCCAAGTGAGGGGGTGGTCTTGAGTACAGAAGCCGGCAAATGTTGCTTGGAACTGAACTTCTGGCACCCTTTGTAATGCTTGACCAACTCCTTGGCATCTTCCAAAGCAGTCAGCTGGAAGAAACCATGAGGCTTTGGCGACAAGGCTTATGGAGGCCGCATGTTCACCGCACTCGCCTTGGTGGATATCCTTGAGAATTGTTTGGCCCTTTTCTGGTTCTACGTAGTGCTGGAAGACTCCATTCACGCTGTGTCTGACAAGCTCTCTGTTTATTATCATGTAGGCTCCTACCCGACGTTGCGCTTGCCGGGCCAAGATCTCATCAGCCGGTAGCTCTCTGTTCACTAGGAACTTGAGGATGGGTTGTGCCCGTGACGGTGCTTGAATTTCTTCTACTTCCACTACGGCCACTTGCACTAGGGTGGTTGGGTTGGGAGGTGGCGGGCTGGTTGCCGCTTGCTGCATTGTTGAAGTCTCCGGACCGACTGCTGTAGCCCCCGGTCCGGGTTGTGGAGTCCCCGGGCCGGGTGCGACTGCAGCAGTCCCCGAGCCGCTTGGCGAAGTCCCTGAGCCGACTGCCGCAGCCCCCAAGTCGGATCTGACTACTTCGGGAGGAGCCGGCATGAAGATGGACTCGGATTCTGGAGAAGGTTTGATCGACGGCTTGCGAAGGCGCTGAAGGGAGACGCCGGCCGATATTGCTTGACGGGTGGAGCCAATCAGTGTCAGAGCATCAGCTGGCTCGTTGTCATTCCGTGGTACATGAAGGAACTCGCACCCCTCAAAATATCCGCTAAGCTGCTGAACCAGGAAGCGGTAACTTCCATGTTTGCATCCTTGGCATCCCAATCGCCAGATGACTGCTGGACCACCAAGTCAGAATCACCGTAGCACAGGATCCAGCGGTTGCCAATTTCCTTGGCCAGCCGGAGGCCGTGTACAAGCGCCTCGTACTCGGCCACATTGCTGGAGGCGGCAAAATGGATTGGCAGTGTGTATCGGAGCTTTTCGCCTTTAGGTGAGGTGAGGACAACGCCGGCTCCCAAGCCGGTGCGCATCTTCGAGCCATCGAAGTGCATCCACCAATAGGTGGAGTCTGGAGCTGGCGGCAGGTACTGGGTCTCGGCCCAGTCGACGAGGAAGTCGGCCAGCGCTTGGGACTTGATGGCGGTGCGTGGCTGGTAGAAGATGGTATAAGGGGCCAACTCGATGGCTCATTTGGCCACCCGAGCAGATGCATCTCTGTTGCCAATGACCTCAGCAAGCGGGGCAGTGCAAACAACAGTGATCGGGTGCTCTTGAAAGTATGGCTTCGGCATCTTGGCCGCAAAGTGCACGCCGTAGCATATCTTCTGGTAATGGGGGTAGTTCTGCTTTGAGGTTGACAGCACCTCGCTCAAATAATATACAGGCCTCTGGACCGGCTGTGCCCTGCCGGCCTCTGGGCATTCTACCACCATGACAATGCTGACCACCCGGCTGGTGGCGGTAATGTAGAGGTACATGGGTTCCTTATCAGCCAGAGTCGCCAGGACAGGCGGCATGGTCAACATCTTTTTCAACTGGAGAAAAGCTTTGTCCGCCTTATCATTCCACTCAAAGTGAGTGGTTTTGTTCAGGAGCTGGTACAGGGGAAGAGCCTTCTCACCCAGCCGACTGATGAAACGGCTGATGGATGCCAAGCAGCCGGTGAATTTCTGGACATCTCTCAGTCGGGTGGGTCTCTCCATCCTCTCTATGGCCTTGATCTTCACAGGGTTGCACTCAATGCCGCGTTCTGAGACTAGGAAGCCAAGGAGCTGGCCGGCTGGTACTCCGAAGACGCATTTCTCTGGGTTGAGCTTGATCTGAAACCGGTGCAGAGTTTCAAAAGTTTCCTTGAGATCTTCCAAGAGAGTGTCGTGCTTCTACGTCTTCACCACAATATCATCCACATAGACATGGGCATTTTTGCCAAGCTGCTTGAGAAGGCACTTATGCATGCAACGCTGGAACATGGCATCGGCATTTCCCAAGCCGAATGTCATGGTCAGGTAGCAGAAGGCTCCAAATGGTGTGATGAAGGCGTTCTTCAGGCGGTCTCCTAGGTTTAGCTTGATCTGATGATATCCTGAGTAGGCATCCAAGAAGCTCAACAGCTCGCATCCGGCTATGGAGTCTATCACTTGATCAATCCGAGGCAAAACAAACAGATCTTTTGGGCAGCTTTTGTTGAGACTGGTGTAATCAATGCACATGTGCCACTTGTTGTTCTTCTTCAGTACAAGGACTGGATTGGCAAGCCACTCTGGAAAAAACACTTCCATGATGAAGCCGGCTGCCAGAAGCCGGGCTATCTCTTCATCAACAATTCTTCTCTTTTCCTCTGACAGCCGACGGAGGGGTTGTTTGACTGGTTTGGCATCTTCTCTGACATGTAACTTGTGCTCGGCAAAATCCGTCGGAACACCCGGCATGTCCTTGGGATACCATGCGAAGATGTCTCGATTCTCATGGAGGAAATCGACGAGCTTGCTTTCCTATTTGCTATCAAGGTTGGCACCTGTGACAGCAAATCTCTCCGGGTGCTTAGGGTCCAAAGGCATCTTCTTTGTTTCTTTGGTCGGCTGGAAGGAGCCCTGGGTCTCTGACTCTTTGGGCTCTGGGGACATGTCCGGCTGCTTGCTCGTCATGGCCACCACCCTGTCCAGGAGTTTCTTCTCAGCAGCAATCACAAGGGACTCGGCCGGCCGGCTGCTGGCCGTGGCACAATCGGCCGACTTCTCATAGTCTCCAGATATCATGATAATGCCCTTGGTTCCTGGCATCTTAATCTTGAGGTAAGCATAGTGTCGCACCACCATGAACTTGGCCAGAGCCAGCCGGCCCAGGAGTACATGATAAGGGCTTTCGAGGTCCACCACCTCAAACCAAATTGCTTCGCGGTGGAAGTGATCCTTGTCTCCGAAGATGACATCTATCTTGACCTTGCCGATTGGTGAGCAGGACAGACCGGGCACAATACCATGGAAAACAGTCCAGCTGGGCTGGAGCTGCCTCTCTTTAATGCATACTTTTCCATGGTATCGCGTATAGAATGTTGATGTTGCTGCCGCCATCTATCAGAATTCAGGAGAAACGAGCAGCTCGCCTCTCTGTTGCAAGGGTGGCATCCAGCACCAGAGCATAAGCACCCGGAGAGGGCATCACCTCCGGGTGGTCAGCCCGGCTCTAGTTGATGGGCTTCTCAGACCAATGCATGAATTTAGGAGCACTTGAAGCAACGACGTTCACCTCCTGGTGCTACTGACGCCGGCTGCCCCGGTCATCCGCCACGCTAGTGAAGACGGTGTAAGCTCCATGCTCTTCAGGGTAGTCGTCTTGAACAGCGCGGATTGCTGGATGGGCCGCCGGCTATTGAGGAGGAGGCGGCGGTGAGCCAGCAGGCAGAGGAGGTAGAAACCCTTCGCCCTTGGAGATTCGGGTGAGCCAATGGCACTTCCGGGTGATGTGGTTGGATGGCTTCGCGCTGCTGTGGAACTTGCATGGAGCATCAAGTGTCTGCTCATAGGAGAAGGCTGGTAACCACGCTGGCTTGCCGCCCTTTTGGCTCTTGGGGAGTGGTTTCCCTTTAGGTTGTTGGTCTTCGACTGTTGCCACTTGCCGATTGGTGGAGGCCGGCTGCGGGGCTTTGCGCTTGTTGTCGTTCGGCTGCTGGCACCAGTTGCTGTCTCCAGCCGGTGTTCGAGGAGCCGGAGGAGCACCTTGCCAGAAGCGTCCACTCGGAGCTCCGACTTCATGGAGGAGTCGGTAGTGGCGTACTTGTCTGCTATGATTAGCAGTTCGTCGAGCGTGGCCGGCTCGTCAGAGAGAAGCCAGTGCTTGATTAAGGTGCCCTCTCGGCACCCGGTGATGAAGTACTCAATTGCTTGGACCTCGTGCACTCCTTCGCAGGATTTGCGCAGTTCAGCCCACCACGTTAGGTAATCGCGGGTGGACTCGTCTGGGCCTTGAATGCACAGTGAGAGCTGGCAGGGCTTGGGAAGCCGCTTGTAGGTGCTGGTGAAGTTGCAGATGAACACTTCGGTGAAATCTACCCAACTTTTGACGTTGTAGGGCTTGAGGCTGTTTAGCCACATCCTGGTTGTGCCCTAGAGCATTAGCGGGCCGTACTTCACGGCAACACGCTTGTTGCCGTTTGCTATGCTGACGGCCGTGGAATAGTCCACCAGCCAATCCTCCGGCTTCATGGAGCCGTTGTACTTGGGCGTGTCTCTTGGGAGTGAGAATCCTTTAGGGAAGGGCTCGTCAAGAATGCTGGGGCCAAAGCAAGGCGGACCCATTGCATCTTCTTCTTCTAGCGCCAAGGATCGAGCCAGGTGGTCGATCCGATGGCGGGCGTCATTCTCTCCGACTTCTTCTTGGCAGCCCGGCCGGTTACCGAGAGTCGGATGATCAACAGGTGGCGAGGAAACGTGCCTCTCCCTTCAAGGAGGCGGCGGCAGCGGATCGTCGCCCCTTCGTTCAACTGCTCGTGGGCGGCCGTCTTGGTCGCACTCGATGGTGATGCGAGTCCGGTTGCGACTGGCAGCCGGCTCCTTGCCTAGCCTATCGTGGGCGCCGCCTGTCAGCATCCGGGAGGTCGCGCCATGCTCTTGGAAAAGGGGCTGGTTCTCCACCCGCTTGTTAGGCTCTTCTGCGCGATAGCCAGCTTCTTGCTGCGCAACAGTCACATCGATAAGCTGCTGAACGCGCTCCATCATGTAGCAATGTTCATCGCCCTCCAGGTGGTCCAGCTCGTCCGCTGCCGCCTGGGCGGTGCATATGTTCTACATAGGTGTGGCGTAGACAGGGCGGTCTACTCCAAACATGCTGGCGACGGCGCCGCCGCTGCCTGACCATGCCTGCGCGCCTGGGCCCAGCAGCAGTCGGCGTGCCGCAAACAGCGCGATCAACCTCGCGCTGGAAGGCCTCAAAGAGGCGTCTCATGGTAGCCAGCTTCTTGGCGTTCTCCACGAGTGAGACACGACAGGCTTCCAACGTCTCGGCATCCGCATCCACTGCAATGGGCGTGGATAGGTCCCGCATTGCCGCCTGCAATGGGTCCTGGCCGGCTCCTCCGGTAGCCCCATTGTGGTTGATGACAAGCACCTCTATGACGATGTTGCCGCCACCCTCTGCGCGAGGAAGAGGGTCATCGATGACCACCACGTTGGCGGGGAAGGAATCGGAGGAAACCGTGTCGGTGTCGACAAGCATCGGATCGGTGGAGCCAACCGACTCCAGATCAGTGGCAGGCTCGTTGGCGATGTGAAGCTTCCCGAGAAGGTCGATGAAGCAGCTCTCGGAGCTGGCTGCTCCCGCATCGGGTACGGGCTCGGTGGAGAGGCGAAGCTCGCCAACAAGATCGGTGATGCTAGCCGCCGCGCAGGCGACTTCCGCGTCGTGCAGCGCATCGGCGCAAATGCCATCGGGCGAGCCAGGATGGGTGCGCTCGCGAGGGAGGAATAGGGTTCCCGTCCAGAACAGATCTCCGGACGATGGTTCACCTTGCCCCATGGTGGGCGCCAAATGTCGGGGGTGTTGTGCGACATATGCCAACGGATGGCTTATCATGGAGGGGGCTAATAATACGTCGCCGGTGGCAGGAAACGGGATAGGGCGCAAACATGCGCGCCGGCGAATCTTACCCGGGTTTGGGGCTCTCCTTGGAGATAACACCCCTACTCCTGCTCTGCGCGGTCTCCGCATGATCACTCAAGCAACAATGGTGGCTACAAGCTTGCTCCATGAGCTCTTTCTCTAGAGGGGGAAGAAGAAGAAGGCTAGCCCTAGCTTACTCCCTCTATGTGTGTGTGTGCTAAATTTCTGTGGGGCTGAACCCTTTGCCTGGGTGCCCTAAGGGTTTATATAGGCCCACCTGAAGGAAATATGCCCTAGAGGAAATAATAAATTTATTATTTTTTTCCTTATATCATGATAAATGTTTATTATTCATGCTAGAATTGTATTAACCGAAAACAAAATACATGTGTGAATACATAGACAAACAGATTGTCACTAGTATGCCTCTACTTGACTAGCTCGTTGATCAAAGATGGTTAAGTTTCCTAACCATAGACATGAGTTGTCATTTGATTGATAGGGTCACATCATTAGGAGAATGATGTGATTGACATGACCCATTCCGTTAGCTTAGCACATGATCGTTTAGTATTCTGCTATTTATTTCTTCATGACTTATACATGTTCCTATGACTATGAGATTATGCAACTCCCGTTTACTGGAGGAACACTTTGTGTGCTACCAAACGTCACAACATAACTGGGTGATTATAAAGGTGCTCTACAGGTGTCTCCGAAGGTACTTTTTGGGTTGGTGTATTTCGAGATTAGGATTTGTCACTCCGATTGTCGGAGAGGTATCTCTGGGCCCTCTCGGTAATGCACATCACTTAAGCCTTGCAAGCATTGCAACTAATGAGTTAGTTGTGGGATGATGTATTACGGAACGAGTAAAGAGACTTGTCAGTAACGAGATTGAACTAGGTATTGAGATACCGACGATCGAATCTCGGGCAAGTAACATACCGATGACAAAGGGAACAACGTATGTTGTTATGCGGTTTGACCGATAAAGATCTTCGTAGAATATGTAGGAGCCAATATGAGCATCCAGGTTTCTCTATTGGTTATTGACCGGAGACGTGTCTCGGTCATGTCAACGTAGTTCTTGAACCCGTAGAGTTTGCACACTTAACATTACGATGACAGTTATATTATGAGTTTATATGTTTTGATGTACCGGAGGTTGTTCGGAGTCTCGGATGTGATCATGGACATGACGAGGAGTCTCGAAATGGTCGAGACATGAAGATATATATATTCGAAGCCTATGTTTGGATATCGGAAGTGTTCCGGGTAAAATCAGGATTTTACCGCAGTACCGGGAGGTTACCGGAACCCCCCGAAATCAAATGGGCCTTAGTGGGCCTAGGTAGAAGAGAGGAGAGGAGGCAAGGGCTGGCCGTGCGCCCCTCCCCCCCTAGTCCGAATAGGACAAGGAGAGGGGGCGGCGCCCCCCCCTTCCTTCCTTCTCCTCCACTTCATCCCCCTCAAGTCCTAATCCAACTAGGAAAGGGGGGAGTCCTACTCCCACTGGGAGTAGGACTCCTCCTGGCGCGCCCTCTCCCTTGGCCGGCCACACCCCCCCCCCTTGCTCCTTTATATACGGGGGCAGGGGGCACCCTAGAGAGATAACAATTGATCATTGATCTCTTAGCTGTGTGCGGTGCCCCCCTCCACCATAGTCCACCTCGATAATACTGTAGTGGTGCTTAGGCGAAGCCCTGCATCGGTAGAACATCAACATCGTCACCACGCCGTCATGCTGACGAAACTCTCCCTCAACACTCGGCTGGATCGGAGTTCAAGGGACGTCATCGGGCTGAACGTGTGCTGAACTCGGAGGTGTCGTACGTTCGGTACTTGATCGGTCAGATCGTGAAGACGTACGACTACATCAACCGTGTTGTGCTAACGCTTCTGCTTTCGGTCTACGAGGGTACGTGGACAACACTCTCCCCTCTTGTTGCTATGCATCACCATGATCTTGCGTGTGCGTAGGAAATTTTTTCAAATTACTACGTTCCCCAACAGTGGCATCCAAGCCAGGTTTTATGCGTTGATGTTATATGCACGAGTAGAACACAAGTGAGTTGTGGGCGATATAAGTCATACTGCTTACCAGCATGTCATACTTTGGTTCGGCGGTATTGTTGGATGAAGCGGCCCGGACCAACATTACGCGTACGCTTACGCGAGACTGGTTCTACCGACGTGCTTTGCACATAGGTGGCTGGCGGGTGTCAGTTTCTCCAACTTTAGTTGAGCCAAGTGTGGCTACGCTCGGTCCTTGCGAAGGTTAAAACAGCACCAACTTGACAAACTATCATTGTGGTTTTGATGCGTAGGTAAGAACGGTTCTTGCTAAGCCCGTAGCAGCCACGTAAAACTTGCAACAACAAAGTAGAGGACGTCTAACTTGTTTTTGTAGGGCATGTTGTGATGTGATATGGTCAAGACATGATGCTAAATTTTATTGTATGAGATGATCATGTTTTGTAACCGAGTTATCGGCAACTGGCAGGAGCCATATGGTTGTCGCTTTATTGTATGCAATGCAATCGCCCTGTAATGCTTTACTTTATCACTAAGCAGTAGCGATAGTCGTGGAAGCATAAGATTGGTGAGACGACAATGATGCTACGATGGAGATCAAGGTGTTGCGCCGGTAACGATGGTGATCATGACGGTGCTTCGGAGATGGAGATCACAAGCACAAGATGATGATGGCCATATCATATCACTTATATTGATTGCATGTGATGTTTATCTTTTATGCATCTTATCTTGCTTTGATTGACGGTAGCATTATAAGATGATCTCTCACTAAATTTCAAGATAAAAGTGTTCTCCCTGAGTATGCACCGTTGCCAAAGTTCGTCGTGCCTAGACACCACGTGATGATCGGGTGTGATAAGCTCTACGTCCATCTACAACGGGTGCAAGCCAGTTTTGCACACGCAGAATACTCAGGTTAAACTTGACGAGCCTAGCATATGCAGATATGGCCTCGGAACACTGAGACCGAAAGGTCGAGCGTGAATCATATAGTAGATATGATCAACATAGTGATGTTCACCATTGAAAGCTACTCCATTTCACGTGATGATTGGTTATGGTTTAGTTGATTTGGATCACGTGGTCACTTAGAGGATTAGAGGGATGTCTTTCTAAGTGGGAGTTCTTAAGTAATATGATTAATTGAACTTAAATTTATCATGAACTTAGTACCTGATAGTATCTTGTTTGTCTATGTTTGATTGTAGATAGATGGCCCGTGTTGTTGTTCCGTTAAATTTTAATGTGTTCCTTGAGAAAGCAAAGTTGAAAGATGATGGTAGCAATTACACGGACTGGGTCCATAACTTGAGGATTATCCTCATGGCTGCTCAGAAGAATTACGTCCTGGAAGCACCGCTGAGTGCCAGGCCTGCTGCTGATGCAACTGCAGACGTTAAGAACGCCTGGCAGAGCAAAGCTGATGACTACTCAATAGTTCAGTGTGCCATGCTTTACGGCTTAGAACCGGGACTTCAACAACGTTTTGAACGTCATGGAGCATATGAGATGTTCCAGGAGTTGAAGTTAATATTTCAAGCAAATTCCCGGATTGAGAGATATGAAGTCTCCAATAAGTTCTACAGCTGCAAGATGGAGGAGAATAGTTCTGTCAGTGAACATATACTCAGAATGCCTGGGTACCATAATCACTTGACTCAGCTGGGAGTTGATCTTCCGGTTGATAGTGTCATTGACAGAGTTCTTCAATCACTGCCACCAAGCTACAAGAGCTTTGTGATGAACTATAATATGCAAGGGATGAATAAGACAATTCCTGAGCTCTTTGCAATGCTAAAAGCTGCGGAGGTAGAAATCAAGAAGGAGAATCAAGTGTTGATGGTCAACAAGATCACTAGTTTCAAGAAAAAGGGCAAAGGGAAGAAGAAGGGGAACTTCAAGAAGAACAGCAAGCAAGTTTTTGCTCAGGAGAAGAAACCCAAGTCTGGACCTAAGCCTGAAACTGAGTGCTTCTACTGCAAGCAGACTAGTCACTGGAAGCGGAACTGCCCCAAGTATTTGGCGGATAAGAAGGATGGCAAGGTGAACAAAGGTATATGTGATATACATGTTATTGATGTGTACCTTACTAGAGCTCGCAGTAGCACCTGGATATTTGATACTGGTTCTGTTGCTAATGTTTGCAACTCGAAACAGGGACTACGGATTAAGCAAACACTGGCAAAGGACGAGGTGACGATGCGCGTGGGAAACGGTTCCAAAGTCGATGTGATCGCGGTCGGCACGCTACCTCTACATCTACCTTCGGGGTTAGTATTAGACCTAAATAATTGTTATATGGTGCCAGTGTTGAGCATGAACATTATATCTGGATCTTGTTTGATGCGAGACGGTTATTCATTTAAATCAGAGAATAATGGTTGTTCTATTTATATGAGTAATATCTTTTATGGTCATGCACCCTTGAAGAGTGGTCTGTTATTGATGAATCTCGATAGTAGTGATACACATATTCATAATGTTGAAGCCAAAAGATGTAGAGTTGATAATGATAGTGCAACTTATTTGTGGCACTGCCGTGTAGGTCATATCGGTATAGAGCGCATGAAGAAACTCCATACTGATGGACTTTTGGAACCACTTGATTATGATTCACTTGGTACTTGCGAACCGTGCCTCATGGGCAAGATGACTAAAATGCTGTTCTCCGGTACTATGGAGAGAGCAACAGATTTGTTGGAAATCATACATACAGATGTATGTGGTCTGATGAATGTTGAGGCTCGTGGCGGATATCGTTATTTTCTCACCTTCATAGATGATTTAAGCAGATATGGGTATATCTACTTAATGAAGCATAAGTTTGAAACATTTGAAAAGTTCAAAGAATTTCAGAGTGAAGTTGAAAATCATCGTAACAAGAAAATAAAGTTTCTACGATCTGATCGTGGAGGAGAATATTTGAGTTACGAGTTTGGTCTACATTTGAAACAATGCGGAATAGTTTCGCAACTCACGCCACCCGGAACACCACAACGTAATGGTGTGTCCGAACGTCGTAATCGCACTTTACTTGATATGGTGCGATCTATGATGTCTCTTACAGATTTACCGTTATTGTTTTGGGGTTATGCTTTAGAGACGTCCGCATTCACGTTAAATCGGGCACCATCAAAATCCGTTGAGACGACGCCTTATG
Source organism: Triticum urartu (assembly GCF_003073215.2). Taxonomy (NCBI): domain Eukaryota; kingdom Viridiplantae; phylum Streptophyta; class Magnoliopsida; order Poales; family Poaceae; genus Triticum; species Triticum urartu. Next base: position 368,395,322 of record NC_053024.1, read on the forward strand.
AACTGCGGTTTGGCAAGAAACCAAAGTTGTCGTTTCTTAAAGTTTGGGGCTGCGATGCTTATGTGAAAAATCTTCAACCTGATAAGCTCGAACCCAAATCGGAGAATTGTGTCTTCATAGGATACCCAAAGGAGACTGTTGGGTACACCTTCTATCACAGATCTGAAGGCAAGACATTCGTTGCCAAGAATGGATCCTTTCTAGAGAAGGAGTTTCTCTCGAAAGAAGTGAGTGGCAGGAAAGTAGAACTTGATGAGGTAACTGTACCTGCTCCCTTATTGGAAAGTAGTACATCACAGAAATCGGTTTCTGTGACACCTACACCAACTAGTGAGGAAGTTAATGATGATGATCATGGAACTTCAGATCAAGTTACTACTGAACCTCATAGATCAACCAGAGTAAGATCCGCACCAGAGTGGTACGGTAATCCTGTTCTGGAAGTCATGCTACTAGATCATGATGAACCTACGAACTATGAAGAAGTGATGGTGAGCCCAGATTCCGCAAAATGTCTTGAGGCCATGAAATCTGAGATGGGATCCATGTATGAGAACAAAGTATGGACTTTGGTTGACTTGCCCGATGATCGGCAAGCAATTGAGAATAAATGGATCTTCAAGAAGAAGACTGACGCTGACGGTAATGCCACTGTCTATAAAGCTCGACTTGGTGCAAAAGGTTTTCGACAAGTTCAAGGGATTGACTATGATGAGACCTTCTCACCCGTAGCAATGCTTAAGTCTGTCCGAATCATGTTAGCAATTGCCGCATTTTATGATTATGAAATTTGGCAAATGGATGTAGAAACTGCATTCCTGAATGGATTTCTGGAAGAAGAGTTGTATATGATGCAACCAGAAGGTTTTGTCGATCCAAAGGGAGCTAACAAAGTGTGCAAGCCCCAGCGATCCATTTATGGACTGGTGCAAGCCTCTTGGAGTTGGAATAAATGCTTTGATAGTGTGATCAAAGCATTTGGTTTTATACAGACTTTTGGAGAAGCCTGTATTTACAAGAAAGTGAGTGGGAGCTCTGTAGCATTTCTGATATTATATGTGGATGACATATTGCTAATTGGAAATGATATAGAATTTCTGGATAGCATAAAGGGATACTTGAATAAGAGTTTTTCAATGAAAGACCTCGGTGAAGCTGCTTACATATTGGGCATCAAGATCTATAGAGATAGATCAAGACGCTTAATTGGACTTTCACAAAGCACATACCTTGACAAAGTTTTGAAGAAGTTCAGAATGGATCGAGCAAAGAAAGGGTTCTTGCCTGTGATACAAGGTGTGAAGTTGAGTAAGACTCAATGCCCGACCACTGCAGAAGATAGAGAGAAAATGAAAGATGTTCCCTATGCTTCAGCCATAGGCTCTATCATGTATGCAATGTTGTGTACCAGACCTGATGTGTGCCTTGCTATAAGTCTAGCAGGGAGGTACCAAAGTAATCCAGGAGTGGATCATTGGACAGCGGTCAAGAACATCCTGAAATACCTGAAAAGGACTAAGGATATGTTTCTCATTTATGGAGGTGACAAAGAGCACATCGTAAACGGTTACGTTGATGCAAGCTTTGAGACTGATCCGGACGATTCTAAATCGCAAACCGGATACGTGTTTACATTAAATGGTGGAGCTGTTAGTTGGTGCAGTTCTAAACAAAGCGTTGTGGCGGGATCTACATGTGAAGCGGAGTACATAGCTGCTTCGGAAGCAGCAAATGAAGGAGTCTAGATGAAGGAGTTCATATCTGATCTAGGTGTCATACCTAGTGCATCGGGTCCAATGAAAATCTTTTGTGACAATACTGGTGCAATTGCCTTGACGAAGGAATCCAGATTTCACAAGAGAACCAAACACAACAAGAGATGCTTCAATTCCATCCGGGATTTAGTCCAGGTGGGAGACATAGAAATTTGCAAGATAGATACGGATCTGAATGTTGCAGACCCGTTGACAAAGCCTCTTCCACGAGCAAAACATCATCAGCACCAAGGCTCCATGGGTGTTAGAATCATTACTGTGTAATCTAGATTATTGACTCTAGTGCAAGTGGGAGACT